>NW_015163668.1:226769-276081 GCF_001447785.1 Gekko japonicus | reverse complement strand
TTCAAGGTGCTCACAGACAGAGCGTTTAATAATCTGCTCTAGAATTTTCCCAGGTATTGATGTCAAACAGACAGGCCTGTAATTTCCCAGGTCTGTCTTTTTTCCCTTCTTGAAGATAGGGACAACATTTGCTCTTTTCCAGTCTTCCGGCACAACACCAGTACTCCAGGACACCTCAAAGGTTAGAGCCAGAGGCTCTGAAATAACATCTGCAATTTCTTTTAGCACCCTGGGATGCAAACCATCTGGCCCTGGAGATCTGAAAGTATTTAAGGCAGCTAGATGCTCTCTAACCATTTCCTTACTTACTCTGGACTAGCAATTTATCCTTCCTTCATATGCCCTGCATTCTTCAGTTTGCATACAGCTCGCCTTTTGGTTAAAGACTGACGCAAAGTGAGAGTTGAGTAATTCTGCTTTGTCTTCATCCCCTAGCAATGAGCTTACTCCATCCCTGTTTTTCTTTTTCCTCTGAACATAGGCATAGAAATTTTTCTTGTTGTTTTTAGCATCTATTGCAAACCTCAGCTCTATCTGCACTTTAGCTTTAGACACCATCCCTACAGATTCGTGCCTGCTTCTTGTACTCATCCTCAGTAATTTGACCCTCCTTCCATTTCCTGTACATTTCCCTTTTTAGTCTCAGCTCTTCAGAGAGTTCTTTGTTCAGCCACCTCGGCTTCATTACCCATCTCCCACCTTTCTTTCTTACTGGAACAGTTTGCGATTGTGCTTTAAGCACTTCATTTTTCAGCATCACCCATCCTTCCTGTGCAGATTTCCCCCTCAGCATTTCCAGCCATGGGATCCTACCTAATATTTCTCTGAGTTTTTTTAAATCAGCTTTCCTGAAGTCCAGGATACAAGTCCTTCTATGTCCTGGTTTCACATTCTTCTCTATGTCAAATTCCAAGCTGACATGGTCACTATTCCCCAAGGATCCCACAACATTCACTTCATCAACCATTTCTTCCCTGTTAGTCAGGATTAAATCAGCAGATCCTCTGGTTCCCACCTCCACCTTCTGAGAGATGAAGTTGTCTACAAGACTATTCAAGAATCTGTGGGATGCCCCACGTCTAGCAGAGTTAGATTTCCCGCAAGTATCTGGATAGTTTAAATCTCCCATAACCACTACATACTGTCTCTGTGAAAGTTTAGCAAGCTGTTCTACAAATGCATCATCCAGTTCCTCTGGTTGGTTTGGAGGTCTGTAGTGTACCTCCACAACAATTTCTCCTTCTCCCCCCCCTGCTCTATCCTTACCCACACACTTTCAACAGGGCAACTCTCAAAATCCTGAATTTCAGTGCAAGCGTATTCATTCTTGGCATATAGTGCCACCCCGCCTCCTTTTTTGTTTATTCTGTTCCATTTAAACAAGGTATATCCTTCAATCGCTGTGCTCCATATATGAGACTCATCCCACCAAGTCTCACTGATACCTATAAGATCGTACTTACTTTCCAGTATTTGAAGTTCAAGTTCCTCCTGTTTATTTCCCATACTCTGTGCATTGATATAAAGACATCACAGATTACAGACATCCTTATCTACCATATGTCCCTTAGATTTTACATGAAGATTACTGAACTCACCTCTCTCCCATTCATTTATTCTCTGGTCATACCTCTTCTTGAACTTAGTGTTGGGGATGCCACACAACATCAGGCTTTTTCTTCCCACCCCCGATGTCTTCAGTTTAAAGCCCTCCTGATCAGGTTCGCAAGTCTTCCAGCAAAGACATTCCTCCCATTCTTTGTAAGGTGCACCCCATCCGATGCCAACAGTCCTTCATGTCAGAGGTACATGCCATGGTCCAGGAAGCCAAATCCATCTCGATGGTACCATCTACGTAACCAGCCATTCACCTCCAGTATCCTGTTCTCCCTTCCAGCTCCATGGCCCTCAATAGGTAAAATGTAGGAGAACACCACCTGTGCCCTCAGATCTTTCACCTTCTCGCTCAGAGCCTCGTAGTCTTTGGAGATCCATTCAAGGTTTTTTCGGGCCATATCATTTGTTCCCACATGGATCAGCAGGAGCGGGTAGCGATCAGAGGTCTTGACCAGTCTTGGTATTCTCTCAGTCACATCTCAGATACACACTCCAGGAAGACAACAAACCGCGTGAGATTCCTTGTCCGGTCGGCATACACCTTCTTTTGGACCTCTCAGTAGGGAGTCACCAACCACCACTACTCGACTCTTCCTCCTTGGGATAGCTTGGTTCCTTCTCTGCCTATGTGCTTTTATGTTAGTCATATCCTTTTGATCTCGGAGTGTGCTATTCTGATCTTCCATCATCAGAAGTGGCTGGTATCGATTTTGCAGCTCCACTGTCTGTGAGTGTTTCCTGATTATCTTACTCCTCAAGGTCACATTCTTCCACTCACCCACCTGTTCCTTGTTACTTCCTTCCTCTTGCTCATGATTTGCTAGCTCTTACCGTTCTCTGAGGAGTCCCTCTTCCTTCATGTCTAAAAACCTTTCTGCCTCCCTGATGTTCCTCAGTGTACAGATTTGTACCTCGAGTTCTCCCACCTTCTCCTCTAGCAGTCTTATAAGCTTGCACTTGCAGCATGTATAATGCATTTCAACAGCATGGCAGAAAAATGATCATGGCGCAACCCACGCAGGTCACTGGAGTAGATCCTTTGTTATCCATCTTCCTTGGAGCAATGCTATCGTCTACAGCCTCAGGAACTTTCCTCAAACTCTGACCTAAACTCTTGTTGTGGTAATGTACCCTGAAAACTTTGAGACCTACCAAATGGCTACCTTGCCAGCAGTTCTCTCCCCAGAACTCAGAAGTAGCCCTCTACTCAGGCTCTTACAAGGCTTCCAAGCAAGACCCACAGGCTAGAACCCACAGGCTAAGAGCCACAAGGCAAGAGCTCTCTCTCACCTCCCACACAGCAGCTAGGAAGGCAAAGGTAGGCTCTTACAAGGCTTCCAAGCAAGACCTACAGGCTAGAACCCACAGGATAGAACCCACAGGCTAAGAGCCACAGGGCAAGAGCTCTCTCTCAGCTCCCACACAGCAGCTAGGAAGGCAAAGGGAGAAAGAAAAATCCCTTACCTTCTATCAGCAACCCACTACGTGCTCTCCACTCCTTGCCTCAGCCCAGCTAACTCAGCTCTGCCTCAGGCGAGGAGCAGCCTTTTGTTTCAACTGTCATGAGCTCCCTGCAGTCTCCTGTAACTGGTTTTTTCCCTCAGAACACTGAGCTTTGCAGCTGACCAATTCAAAAGTAGGAAGTGCAAGGAGGCAGCAGCCTGGCAACTACATAGGAAGCAATGGGGGAGCACATTTTACCCCTTTTCACCCCCTTAGGGGTCGAATTTCTAAAAATCCCTTCTTAGTAAGCATGTGTGCTTTCCCCGAATTTCATGCTTCTAGGTTGAGGGGTTTGGCCTGGGTGTTGGTTTTACAGTGAGGGGACTTTCTTTTATATATATTAACAGGAGTAGTATTATAACATTGTAGAACAAGCTTGATTTGGCAGCTGGAGACAAGTGCAGACAAGTTTGCACAGATTACTGTGGTAACAAAATATACGCAATTAGAAGATGTGACATTTATTTGGCATCTGAAACTGGTCAATTTTTCTCATACAGGGAGGTGATCCAACAAGTGCAGAAAGTTTTTTTAAAAGAACCATTCAGTAGAATATTAGAATTTAAGCTTTGGTAACAATAACACAATTTAAATGCGATATTAATCATTCCATCCAGCTCTAGTCATGCTTTTAAAATTTATTTACATAAGACTATCTGTGCCAGCATGTGGATACATATTTGGATGCACATTCAAATGTGCAGTTGGATCAGCATCCAATTTATGTCTGTGTCTCCTCATCTAGCAAGTAATACACACATGAACACCTGCTACATGCTCAAATCTCTTTAGATGTATCAGGGTGTTGCAGCTGAAATATATGCGCTATCCAGAAGTAGAATATTTTAAAATTGATTAAACACCCACTAGGAATTATTAGAATGCAATTATTTATGGTTTTGTGATAGGAATGTAGGGTGCATGATCTTCTAAGAGAACAATCATGAATAGGTCTACTTAGATATATTCAATGAGGAAAGTGTTCTTAGGACTGCACTGTAAATCAGCAAGCAGATGAGCAAAGCCCAACTATCTTCTATAGGTTCCTTCTTAATGCATTATTTACATATATTTTATATAAAGGAGCACTTTTCCTACTTTTTGTTTCCCAAGAAACACTACATTTTTGTATATCATGTGAAACCCATATCCAAACCTCTGTTCTGCCACGAGGCTTACTATGTAACCTTCCTCCAGATATGTCTGTTCAGTCTACCTTCATCACAGGGTTGCTGTGAGGATAAAACATGGAGTGGGACAACAATGTACAATGCTGTGAGCTCCTTAGAAGATGGATAGAATAATAATGAACACCAGATGTTTTTAATCTTCTGAGCATTCTGAGAACGGATACATTTAGGCAAGTGTCAGAATGAGAATTTCTCCTAGATAGGTCAGTAATCCTGAAGTATCTTTACTTAATTCCTCTCTCAGAACTAAAGTTTGTGTTACAGCTAGGGTTCCCACATACTAACTCAGGGCAGGAGATTCCACTACTGCTGCAGCTAGTGGGAGAAAAATAATGTAAAAAAATAGCCACTGATGACAACATGACATCACTTCCAGGGAAAATCCAGAAATGGCATGTCCACTCTATGGTTTTACCATAGAATTTCCAGCAATTCCTAGAGAGGTGTGATGTCACTTCCGGGTTTTCCTAAGAAATGATGTCATGCTATTACCAACAGCATGCCTTCAATGTCCCCATTCCCTTGGACTCCTGCCAGTTGCCAGGTCATGCACAGAAACCCTACTCACAGGTCATAATTGGAGGCTACCAAAAAAAGTTTCTGCATAATGACATCCCATGTTGGGGCCTTGATGTTTGTAAGCCTCTTACCATTTATACCAGCCTCTTTTTAAACAGCTGCTAGGAATGTGTTTTGCTGGCATGGCAAATGTTCATCTACTGGGGCACACATGGCAAGAGACCTAAAAATGCATAGTCTTTGCACTAAGCATGGCCACATGGGGTTTCTGGCAACCTCCACATAGGATCTGTAACAAAACTGGTCACTAGAGATCAGAACAAAAATCAAATAGCATTAAAGATATGTTTAACTTGAAGAAACTCATCACAGGCTAGCTATGCCAGACACTACAGGTTATATTTTATAGGGAAGCAATTGAATCTTTTTCACATTAAAAAAAAACCCCTACAACAAAATACATTGTGACCGATTTCTCACAAGCCGCTGCTCCGCTCTCACGTTTCCCTTTGCCCCGAGCACATTAGTCAATTTCCCACTGCTTGCTGCGCAGCCGCATTTTGCATTGCAGCTTCGCCTGATTTCCCCTGTGTCTACTCGATCCTGTTTTTTGAGGATCAAGTAGACGCAGGGGAAATGGTGCGAAGCTGCGGGGCAAAATGCAGCCACGCAGCAAGTAGTGGGAAATTGACTAACATGATCGGGGCAAAAAGAAATCTTGTGAGAAATCAGTCTGTGTTGTAGAAAGGCTACAGCTAGAATGAGATTTTATTTATTTATTTATAAAACATATTCTGGACCATTCAGTGTAGGTGGGGGTTCATACTGATTTAATTTTCTTAAAATCCTGTCCAGAGAAAATGATCATATCAAGGAACTAGGCTAGGCTAGAATTCTGACATTCTTTCTTCTATGTGGAAGGAATTTTTGTATGGAGAATCATGTCAACTCCACATGAAGTATAAAGTGGTATGACTCAGGCAAAAGAAGTTTACCAGCTTAGTCAGAAATATAGGCTTAAATATGATTACCTTGCTCCTGAAATAAGAAGCACTGCAGGAACAAATTCATGCATCCACACAGACTTATGAAAACAAGAGACGCCGCAACTTGGGGAAGAATTTGCAAGCCACAATCAGGTATATGAAAGCAAGAATTTCTTCTTTTTGGAACTACAATGCCTACAACAAAATTCCTGAAAAGCTATTTTAAAAATTATAAATCACTTTCACAGATAAAAATTATAAATCACTTTCACAAGATTTTTTCACGGGCCAAAATATCCAAAGTCTAAAGTAGGTTACTTTGAAAAAAATATTTTCCTTGTATATATAAAAGGTAGACTGACAGGTCAAGGGGCATAAGGTAAAAGAGCTAATGTCTGTGTTCTGAAGTTCATTGCAACAGTATATTAAAGCTACTGGTAAACTGGAGCTGCATATACAAAATCTGCCTTCAAAATGGGTGGCATGAGGATTTGCTTCAAACACAACATGGTAAGGCAGGTTTATTAGCATTGTAAGTGACAAACCTTTATTTTTGCATGTTAACACACTGTTAAAATATGGCATAACTAAGAAGTAATGTATGATTTATGGATCCCTCAGGAAGACCTCTGTTTATAAATGTATCTTAAATAACGATAGACAGCCAAGCCAGGATTAAGCGCCCCTCTTGCAGTAAAACAGAAACACACATAATGATTTTTGTACTAGTGCGTAATGTCTGACAAAAGCAAATTTTGGTCTATTGAGTGCTCAACCTAACAGTGATGATTAATAACATATTGTGTCATTGTTCATTCTGAAATTGCTTCCATAGGAGCCAATCTAAAGAAATATAGTTTAATTCAGTGGTCTTTTACCAGCTAGACTCAGAAAATGACAAACGAGGAGTCCAATTCACTATTATGAATTTACATGGTAAATGGCCTCTGGTTACACATTACTTCACAGTCCAAAAAGCAGTGATACCGGTAAGTATTTTGAAGAGATGCCACACAGAAGGTTCAAAACTAAAAAATAACTTTATTGTAAATACAAATTTACATGAGGAGAAAGCCTAGAACTGAACTTACTACTCATAAAAGAGCTGGGCCCAGTAGCACCCCCAAGCTATGGACTTGCTCTTCAGGGGGATTGTAACCCCATTCAGAACAGGGCACACTTCAGTTCCCAGGTGATTCCTTCCACTCTCCAGCAGTTCTTCCATATGTATTCATTTTATTAGCCTACATCCACACCAAAAGGGCCTCCGGGCACTAGTCCCTCCCTGGGGTCTAGTGGAATTATGTGACAGAGCTGAGCATCATCCATATATTAGTGATAGTCCAGCCCAAATCCCCAGAAAATTCATGTTAAAAAAGCATGTGGGACAAGATGGAGCCCTGAGGGAATACATATGTCAATGGCCAAGGAGCAGAGCAGCAGTCCCCCAGCACCTTCTGAAAACTATCTTCCAGGTTGGACTGAAACCACTGCCAAATGGTTACCTCCCAATCCTAACTCCAAAAGGCAATCCAGAAGGATAACGTGACTGATGGTATGAAAAGCTAAAACAACCAAGGCTGTTTTAGTCCCATTTCCAGACCTGAAATCAAAGTAGAAAGGATCCAAATACTGCACATAACTGTTGCACGTAACAGGAATTACCGTTGTATCAATATCAGTAAGGATATAATAATTCTTATCTTGTATATCTTATATTAGAAACAAGGTCATTGTAAACTATGGAGCCTCATTAGAAGCAATTCCCAAAGAAACTCAAAATAATTAAGAATCCATAGTAGGCGTTTACTGAACTGAGAGTCAAACAGGAAACAGGATGTAACCTCAAAACTTTTACTTGATTCAATAAAGTTTATCTTTTTAAAAAGTAGAATGAGATTTAAAGTTATAGTACAGTGTATACATCTGAACATGGTTGTTGTGGGTCAGCATGACCAGTCGGAACTCAGCCTGGAGGAAGACTCCTCAAGTGTCACAGAGACAGCTGAAGAAAGATAGGAGCTCCAGGATTCAGCACTGGCAGCTGACCCTGACTCCTTCAGGCAGACTATGGGAGGGAATGATGAAGAACAGCTGGGGCAGGATGACTCCTTTGATTCCCCCTCAGTAGCAGACCAAAGCCAGGAGCAGTCCCACCTGCAACTTACAGAGAGAAGGCGCAGTGCACACCTCTTGCCCCAAGTAATTACTGGTCCCACATATTTTGCAGAGTACACACTGGATTTGAGGTATTACACTGCTGTGGAGGATGATCTTGCGGTGGGATAGTTATAGTTGAATCCCTCATCATGGACAGATCATTGCATATGAGTTTAGACTTACTGCTTTCTCTTTCCTCTGCAGGGTTGGTGGACAGTGCTCCCTCTAAGCTGAGTTAGTATGAGCTAGCTCACAGTTTTTTAGCCTCCAGCTCACACATTATTGTCTTCACTCAGGAAGGATGCCTCTAGAGCAAACTAATTTATGCAGTAGCCAAATCACTTGCTCACAACTTTAATATCAGTAGCTCACAAAGTAGAATTTTTGCTCACAAGACTCCACAGCTCAGAGGGAGCACTGGTGGTGGACCCATTAAGGTGGTCGACCTCAGATGCCTGATGGATCCCAATGGTTTCTTACTGGCGCCCAGTAATTTCCCCACCTTGGCTGCTGAAAATTCTGTCAAGGTCCTGACCACTCTCTGGAATACAGAAATGGCTGGGCTGTTGACACAATTGTCCTTAAGCACCCTTTCTCCTTGGTTTACCAGAGTACTGATGACAGTCAAAATGGAGGGATGATGGCTAGAGCACCATTTGTGGAAAATTTGGAGTGAGGCTGGTCAAACACTGCACAGAGCTCAAATTAGAGTCTATTCCGTGGTAGTGATGATGGCAAAAGGAAATATTTCTCTGTCACCATTGCTTTTGCAGGTAATTGTCCAGCTGAACTATTCCATGTGGTTTGGGGGCTTTTACATCATAGCCCAAAAAATTGGATTCTGATCACTTGATAGCGCAGTGATCAGTTTGCTACTTAATTTGCAGACAAATTTGCCCAGATCTGCTCTGGGTTAGATGTTGGCTCGCATGCATGTTTAGATGATATACCTTTGGCACCTGCTTATCTGACTTATATGGACACCTTTCAGCTTGTGAAGCCCAAGGATGTGAACAAGGCCCGTGGAGAGGTAAGACCTACTACCTCTGTTCTCCACCCTTGCCCTTTCTGGCTGATAAAAGCTGCCAGAGGGCGACTGACCAAGTGAGTAAGGAAAGCGGTACATGCTTCTTTGAGGGCAGGTATTGTGCTGCCTGCATTCATAAAGGCAGTAATTAGGCCGGTTTGTAAAAACCTCCCTAAGCCCTACTATGTTGAAGAACTTACAACTTGTGGGGTTCCACAGAATTCAGTCATATCCCCCACACTATTTAGTATCAGCATGAAGCCACTGGAAGAGGTCTGGGCAGGTTTAGGCAGCAGTGTCACCCATATGCAGATGATACTGACTTCTACCTTTCTTTTCCACCTAATTCTGAGAATGCTGTTGACATTCTGAACTGGTGCTTGGAGTATGTGATGGTCTGGATGAGGGTGAACAAGCTGAAACTTAATCCAGACAGGACAGAGGTTCTCTGGGTTAGTAGAAAGGAAAACTGGGGACTTCAGATCTCCCTGTTTTGGATGGGGTTATAGTCCCCTTGAAAAGCCAGGTTTCACAGCTTGGGAATGCTACTTGACAAAGCAGTCACCTTAGAAAACCAGGTGGCTGGTGTATCAGTTGTGTGTTCCTGGATCACTCAGATCTAGCCACAGTGATCCATGCCTTAGTTATATCTAGACTGGACTACTGCAATCCACTCTGTTTGGGGCTATCGTTGAAGAGTGTCCAAAAGCTGCAGCTACTGCAAAATGCTGTGCTTATATTGTTGGTTGGGGTCAGCTACAGGGAGCACATGAACCTGATACTATAGAAATTATACTGGCTACCAATCCACTCCCAAGCCCATCAAGGTGTTGATTTTGACCCTACAAGTCAAGATGTTGATTCCGACCCTACACAGCTCAGGACAAGGGTATCTGAAGGACTGTCTTCTTCCATATGTTCCTGCCTGGGAATTAAGATCACAGGGAAAGGCCTTCCCAACTGTCCCATCAACCAAAAGAGCTCATTTTGTGGATTCACAAGAGAGGTCCTCTTCAGTGGTAGCCCTGAGTGGTGTGCTTGGCCTTTTCACTTTTGATGTTTAGGAGGCAGCTTTTATTTATTTAGGACTGCATTTGATTAAAGCAGTCCTAAACTGTGATTGAAAGTTTTGGTTTTAAGTATTTTTATGTAGGAAAGGTGTCAGCAGGTTCCATAGTACCCATTTGTGCCACGTTGGGGACTCCTAATTTAAACTAATCAAAACCACATCTCCTGATACTTACATCTGCTTTCAAATGTCTCAGGAAGATAGCATGGTCTACTATATCATAGGCTACTGATAAATCCAGTAGGATCAACAAAGAGGCATGGTGGGTCTCTTTAGTGGCGCTCAAGGGTTCTCGAGCTCCAGTGGGCTTCCCAGAGAGAAGCCCAAGCAGGGGGCTTGATCCAGACTCCCCACAAGCAGCGGTGAGCAGGTAGAAGTCCAGGATCACTCTGAAGCAAGACCCAGGCAAGAGCATCCATGGCAGCCATGGGCATGCAGCTGTGACTACCAGGAACGAGAGGGAATCCAGCAAACCTCATACAAGTAACTAAAGAAGATTTTGAACATCGTGAGTACCTGTAAATGCAAAAAGGCTAGAAAAATTCTTGCTTGACCCTTTAAGCCCTTTAAATACCAATCATAAGAAAATGGAGGGGTGAAGAGCCCACCCCCTTTTGACTTTCAAGCGGCTTGGAAGAGAAGTGAAAAGAAAGCTATTACAGGGATTTGGTGGGTTAAAGGAAAGAAACGGTGGATGTCCGAGAGTTATCTAACAGATTGCTAAACTTTGCAAGACCCTATTGTGGATTATAATATCAGTATATTGGGGAAAATTTTCTTTTTTCTTTTTTTGGGCTAAGTTTCAGTTTATTCAAGCTTCCTTTTTCTTGGATCTATAAATAAACTATCTGGAATTATATGAAGACTTTCCCAAACAGACTACAATTAAATATATGCAATACTGTTTGGATTGCAAATTAAGACAATTATTCATTTTTTGTTTAAAAAAGAAAGAAAGAAGAAAGACCTAAACAATTATTTGGAACTTACTTTCACTTTCCAAATGTCATCTTTGAATAACGTAAGCTGCAAATCTGGTAGTGTTATGTCTGTGTATACTGTGTATACTGTGTTCTAACTGTACTGTAAACAGTTGATAATTTTCTTTGTGGTACTGGGAGAGCTCCTAGTTTTAATGTGGTTATAATAATAATTGTTATGTAAATATAGAAAGCTGTTTGATTTTAAAGGTTTATAACAAAAAGGAGAGATTCTCAGTTCTTAATATACTATCTTAACATGGCTAGTGGTGTAGACCCTATAAAAAAGGTTCCTGGTGCCTCTTCCCCAGGAATAGTCAAATCTGTAAGTACTAGTTTGGCACAAGTCTCAATAAAAGACATGCAAACATTAATACAGGAATCAGTAGTATCAGCTGTGAAAACAGAAGTAACAGTAGCTGTTAAAACAGCAGTAACAGCAGCTGTGGAACCCATGAAGACTAAATTAGATTCACTCATGCAGCAAATGACACTTCAAATGGAAGAGGTCCAGAAGCAACTTAAGGAAAACAAACAAGACATTGTTGATTTGACCAAAGTAACAACTAAGGTGGAAAATAAAGCAGAGAACATAAGAACATAAAAGATGCCAATGTTGGATCAGACCAATGGCCCATCTAGTCCAACACTCTGTCACACAGTTGCCAAAAATACCAGGTGCCTTCAAGAAGTCCACCAGTGGGGCCAGGACACTAGAAGCCCTCCCACTGTTGCCACCCCAAGCATGAAGAACACAGTGCATCACTTGCCCCAGACTGAGAGTTCCTATCTATACCTTGTGGCTAATAGCCACTAATGGACCTGTGCTCCATATGCTTATCTAATTCCCTCTTGAAGCTGTCCATGCTTGTAGCCGCCGCCACCTCCTGTGGCAGTCAATTCCATGTGTTAATCACACTTTGGGTGAAGAAGTACTTCCTTTTATCTGTTCTAACCTGACTGCTCAGCAATTTCATTGAGTGCCCACAAGTTCTTCAATTGTGAGAAAGGGAGAAACTTCTCTCCAAATAGAAGACACAGAAATAAAAATATTAAAAGAAATTCCATGGAGACAGAGAGAAAAGAATACATGGACCTTACAAGCATCTTGAGAAAAAAAATGGGATCACATATAGATGGCTACTTCCAGAAGGTATCCTCTTTACTTATAAGGGGAAAAGATACAGAATCAACTCAATTTTCAAAGCAGAAGACTTTATTAAAACTCATTGAGAAGATCTGGAAACTGAGGAGAAGAAACCGAAGACCACAGAAGAGAATGACCAGGATTTACAAGGAGCATTCGGGACAACTGGAAAAACTACAGCAACTAGAAAAACAGTAAAGATTCCAGCATCCCAAATAGTTACAAGACTTCAACAGAAGAATAAAGACGACACCAAAGTACAATCACAAGATGGATAGAAGAAAAATAAAAAATCTCAATAAATGTCAATGGATTGAATGCACCTCAAAAAAGAAGACAGATATTTCAGCAATTGAAAAAGATGCAACTGGATGTTATATGCCTACAAGAGACTCACATAAAACATTCAGATCAAAAATACTTGGAAATCAAAAAGTTTGGAAAGGTTTTTATTTCTTCAGATAAGGAAAAGAAGAAAAGAGGCATAGTTACATATGTAAAAGAACACTTACACCCTGAGCTGGTATACAACTCTGAAGATGGCAGAATCTTGATAATTCAAATACAAAGATAAGGTAAAATAACTTTGATTGTAAACATATATGAGCCCAATCAACATCAGGAAAATTTTTATAAACTTTTGCAAGAACTTATTCAAAACAAAATGTTGATGAGATTCGTTTGATAGGAGACTACAATGCAGTATTAGATAGACTTTTAGATAGAAAACAATAACTGGAAAACAAAAACAAGGCAATAAATTCCCCAACTCCTTTTTACAATTGACAGAAGAACATAACATGGTAGATTCCTGGAAAGTAAGAAATCCAAATAAAAATGATTTCACTTTTTATTCAGTGAGACACAAGTCATGGTCAGGAATAGATATGTGTTGGATATCAACAACAATTATAAATGACCTATTAGAAGCGAAGATACTACCAGCAACTTTTGCAGATCACAATCCCATTATGCTTATATTACAAGACACACCAAAGAAAACTAGATGGACTTTGAATACATTTGTATTGAAAAATGAAACATTTGTAACAGAAACTAAAAAATAATTTCAAATGTTTTTCAAACAAAATATACAGCCAGACATTTCTATTAGAGTTGTATGGGGCGCGTTTAAGGCCTATACTAGAGGCTGGATAATCAGAGAAGCTGCACATATCAGGGGGAAGGGGGAAAGACAGAGAAATTTATACAAATTAAGGAACAGGAAGAAAAGATGAAACAAGACCCTTCAACTGAACATATAAAAGTGAAAATAAAGTTATTGCAGCATCCAGTGAACTGTCTGCTAATGCAGGAAATGGCTAAGAAATTACCTATGCAAAACAAAATTACTTTGAAAATGCTAATAAACCAACCAGGTGGCTAGCATATAAACTATGGAAAGAAAAGTAAAAAAGAAACATAAAAAATTTGAGAGATGATGAAGGAGAAGAAAAAAAACATGCCTAAGGATCTGAAAATCACCCTGCCAACAAAAGTCCGTATGGTAAAAGCAATGATAATCCCAGTAGTAATGTATGGCTGCGAGAGTTGGACTATAAGGAAGGCCAAGCACCAAAGAATAGATTCTTTTGAATTATGGAGAAGACTCTTGAGAGTCCCCTGGACCACAAGGAGATCAATCCTAAAAGAAATCAATCCTAAAAGAAATCAATCCTAAAAGAAATCAATCCTAAAAGAAATCAATCCTAAAAGAAATCAATCCTAAAAGAAATCAATCCTAAAAGAAATCAATCCTAAAAGAAATCAATCCTAAAAGAAACATGAAATTAATCAAACTCTGGAGCACAATGGAAGACAGGAGGGCCTTGCGTGATGTCGTCCATGGGGTCACGAAGAGTCAGACTCAACTGTGTGACTGAACAACAACAAGGATTTGAAAAAGATTATTGAAGAATTCTATAGGAAGTTATACCAAAAAAAGAAGCCACACAAGAAGAAATTAAAGATTTTTTAAAAATACAATTCAAAAATTTTTACTGAGGAACAAAAGAAAATTAACAGAAGCATTAAAAAAAAGAGAGAGAGGAAAGACTCCAGGTCCTGATGGCCTTCCAGCAGAATTCTACCATGTTTTTGAAGACCAACTGATAATGCCTTTAAAATGTGTAATACAAAACATAATAAGTGAAGACAAAATGCCAGAAACCTGGAATGAAGCCTTAATAACTTTGATACATAAACAAAACACCAATGAGAAAGAAATTAAAAATTACAGGTCACTTTCACTATTAAACGTGGATTACAAAATATATGCCTCTATCTTGGCTGCAAGATTGAAAAGAGTATTGATACAAATAATCCATCAAGATCAAGCAGGCTTCTTACCAAAAAGACCTTAGAAACAATGTAATTGAATATTTTGAAGGACATCCAGAGAAACAGATGGCTTTGATTTTTCTAGACACTGAAAAAGCATTTGATAATGTTAGCTGCAATTTATGCTAGAACAACTATTAATCTCACAATGTGGTAAAGAATTCTTCACAATGGTTAGAGCAATTTACACCAAGCAACAAGCTAGGGTCATAGTCAATGGAGATTTAACACAAAATATTAAAATACAAAAAGGAACTAGACAAGGATGCCCACTTTCACCACTATTATTTATTTTTGTGATTGAAATATTGAATGATATGATTAGAGAAGATACACATATTAAAGGACTTAAAATAAGAAACGAATATAAATTGCAAGTATTTGCAGATGACCTGGTCTTTATTTTAGAAAATCCATTGGATTCTATCATGCAACTTTTAAAAACTTTGCAGGACTATGGTCAGGTGGCTGGACTGAAAATTAACTTCAATAAAACAAAAATGTTAACAAAAAACATGACTAAAGACCAAACTCAACAGATACAAGAAGTATCAGGTTTGGAAGTTAATAAAAAAACATAACAAATAGATGTAGTTCCTTAATGGAAGACAATTATATGGAACTCATATTAGAAATCAAGAAGGATTTGGAAAGATGGAAAAACCTACAAATATCCCTGATGGGAAGGATAGCTACAATAAAAATGAACTTCCTACCAAGATTGGTATTTTTATTTCAAACAATTCCAATACTTCAAAACCAAAAATATTTCATAGAACTTGACAAATTGATGAAACAATTCATATAGCAAAACAAGACACCAAGAATAAAACTGAATGCTTTACAAGATATAAAAGAATGAGCTGGATTTGCACTATCAAATTGGCTTTTATATTATAGAACAGCATCATTTGTGTAATTAACAGAATGGATCACATTAGAAAATTGCAGAGTATTAACCTTAGAGGGATATGATTTATTATTGGGATCGCATGCATTTATATGGTATGGAAAAACTGATACTCATAAATATTTTAAACACTTTATTAGGAGATTTCTATTGAAGGTATGGGAATAAGTGAAAAGACTTTTCTAAATTAAGATACCAAAATGAGACTCACCACTTGAAGTGTTTACAAACCCAAAATTATTTCAAAAGAATGTAATGTTAAAATATCAAGATTTATCGGATAATAAAAATGAATTAAAGTCAACAGAAAATCTTAAAAAACAAAAACCAGAGTTAAGCTGGTGGGAAAGAGTACAAATAGAATCGAGATATGCCTAAGACAAACTAATATGTTTCTATTCCAAAATAACAGAAATAGAAGAGAAATGGATTAAGAAACTATATGTAATAATGCTGGAAATGAGGCTCGTGCGCTATCGGCAAAGCCGATTGAGCACATGGGCCGTTTTGCTGCCGGGAGGAAATTGACAGACAGCTGCGCTGGGACACAGCAGGTCTTGGCGCTGAGGGGGCAGGGCCAGCCTTGACAGGCTCGGCCCCGTTCCCCTCGTCAGTTGCGCCTCGTGCTCGGAGGAGATCGGTTTGGAGCACAATGCAAATAGCCCTTTGTGCTGCTTCAGGCTTACCTTTGGGGCCTGAGGACATCAAAAAAGGGCTGCAGCGGCGGCACTTTGCAGGTTGGCTCCGGAAGTCGGCGGGCTGCTTTAGCAGCGACGTGGGGCCGGAGAGGCATCAAGCACGGCGCGGAGCTTCCTGCTTGGCCTAGTTGGCCGGATTCGGCCTGCGGAGCAAGTGGAGTCAGCCAGTCAGACAACGGCATCGTGTTGTGCATCGGGCCTCCCGGTGCTTGCCTGAAGGGGCCGCACTTGGAGCACGGCCTTGGGGCATTCTTTGCGGCCTGCTCCATCTTGGGGTCTGCTCCATATTGTTGAAGCAAGATGCACACACAGTCTTTCCCTGCCCCCACTGTTAATTCACAGCTCATTTAGGGCGGTTGGTAAGGCTGCCGGGGTCCAGGTCCTTACACGGTTGCCCATTCCCCCACCCACACCTTCTTTATATAGAGGGGTGTGGGGATTAGTGGGTCCTTAGTATTTCAGCGGCAGCCATTGTGGGGGGTTCCTCTCGCCCTGGTGTGCGTGGACATCTTGGGAAGGAATAGGTGGCTACAGGCTGGAGAAGTGAGAAGCATTACTTAGGTTCATAGTGTGGCCCCCTAGTGGCAGTTGCTGGCAACTAGAGTTGTATAAAGGCTGTGGAATTTTATCCAGCCAGTAATTACTCGGTCGCACTCTAGTGGCGACTCAAAGTTTAGCCATCTTTCTGAGTCATAAGGTTTTTAGATACTTAGCATAGGCATAGGGGACTTTGCAATTCATAGACAGCATGGCATTCGGAAAGGGCAAGGGGTGGGCCAAGGGCAAGCAACCAGCTCCTAAGAGACCTAACCTTGAGCCAGTTAGGCCTGAATCACCTGATGAAGAGGACAATCCCATTAATGCTGCTATCCTGGCACACCTGGATGCCTTGAAGAAGCAAAGGGGGAAGCAAGTCCCGCCAACCGCTGCAACTGAGGAATCTAAGAGAACAAAACCTAAGGCTCCTTCTGCTTTCCAGGAAGATTCTGGCGCTTTTGGCCATGATGGAGGACAGCCAGGGGACATCAGGTAATCAGCAAGGCAGCGGTCAGCAAGTGGATAAGGTTGATGAGGGTGGAAGGCAGCTGGAGGTCTACAAGGGGCCCCCCTTCAAGGAAGGTAAGGATGGTGATGAAGCCAAGAAGTGGCCCTGGGGGTCAGGGGACCAGGGGGGCACTGGGTCTTCATCTTCTCAGTCATCTAGCTGCAGAGGTCATGCAGGAGATGCGGGTCCCATACATCACAGGGGTGGTGGGGTCCGCAACATGGCTGCACGTGCTGTGCTGGGCAGCAGTACGAGCATGTGCCGGCTAAATCCTTGCCTAGTGACAAGCTGGAGCTTCCATTAGGTGACTACCTGTCTACAGCCACGCATGACAAGATACTTAAAGGGGATTTTGTTGACGTTTTCACCCTCCTTTTTAGGGAACTTGACAAAAAAGATAAGGAGGATTTAGATGAACGCAAAAAAGAGCGCTTGAAGAAGCGGAGGGCCGACAGGATGTGGGCCAACTGGTATCTGGGGTTCCTTATTTATACAGCGGTCATCGTACACCGGCAACCTTGGAGGGCCTCCCCCATGCTGAAGTATTTGGACATTATTTATAAGACATATACTCGCTTTATGGGAATGGCATGGCTGGAGTATGATGAGGGCTTCAGAATGCGGGCCGCCATGAATCCGACCTGGAGTTGGGACTGGATTCATCCCCACCTGTGGCTCGAAGCTATGGTGGCAGCAAGGCCTGCATCTGGGGACCGTTCAGACATAGGCTACAGGGTCCGAGTTCGGCCCAAGCTCCCAGTGGGCACACCTAGAGGTGCCCACTTTGTTGGGAGTTTACTTCACAGGGCACGTGCGGTAGGAAGGTGTGTTCCCTTCAGCACGAGTGCCCGCTGTGCGCGGGCCCCCATCCACTCTCTAGTTTCCCCAGGCCAAGATCTAAATCGGGCAGCAGGGGTGGAAAGTGTAATTTCGGTGGTGGAGGCCAAAAAGGGCCGGGGACAAAGGGTCCTAGTCTTATTAAGATTCATATGTTGGCCCGCCTGTTGAGGGATTATCCCAATCAACAGGTGGGTAAGTATTTGTTAGAAGGGTTTGTGTTTGGTTTTAGAATATCTTACCAGGGTGACAGGCAGTCATTTTGGGCTCCTAAGCTTAAATCCGTTAGGGGAGTGGAAGAGGTAGTAAGGCAAAAAATTGCCAAGGAATGCAAGGAGGGCAGGGTGTTGGGTCCCTTTGTGGCTCCACTGTGTACCAATTTGAGGGTGTCACCTTTAGGGGTGGTCCCCAAAAAAGCACCGGGCGAGTTTAGGCTCATCCACCACCTGTCCTACCCTCGGGGAGGATCAGTCAATGATGTGATACCTGATGAGCTGTGTTCGGTCAGGTACACATCGTTCGACCAAGCTATGCAAGTTGTGCGCAGCTGTGGGGTGGATGCAGACCTAGCCAAGTGTGATATAAAATCAGCATTCCGTCATCTCCCTGTTCACACTGGGGACTTTGAATTCTTCGGTTTCGCGTTTGAGAATAGGTTTTACATGGATCGGGCTCTTCCTATGGGGTGCTCCATTTCATGTGCCGTTTTTGAGAAGTTTAGTAGGTTTTTAGAGTGGGCCCTGCGTTTTAGGACGGGGCTGACTAGTGTTGCGCACTACTTAGATGATTTCCTGTTTGTGGGAGGTGCGGATACTGGGCACTGTCAATTCTTGTTGGACTCCTTTACATCTTTGGCCAGGGAGCTTGGAGTTCCGTTGGCTCATGAGAAGACGGAGGGGCCCACCAAGGTATTGACGTATTTAGGGATTGAACTGGATACCAGAGGTCAGTTGTCCCGCTTGCCCTGGGATAAGATCCAGGAGTTTAAAAAGTTAACTGGACAAGCTACTAAGCTCAGAAAAATAACTTTGCTGGAGCTCCAGAGGCTTGCAGGTCACCTGAACTTTGCTTGCAAAGTGGTTACTCCTGGCAGGGCATTTGTGTGTCGCCTTTGTGCTGCCATGGTGGGCTTGTCCCTCCCTCACCATAGGACCAGGGTCTCAAAGGGCATTAGGGAGGACCTCTTGGTCTGGCAGGATTTCTTGGAATCCCTCAATGGGGTTTCTTTCTGGTGGGAGGACCTCTTAGTTGAGGCGGAGCTTCGGGTAGCTTCCAATGCTGCAGGCTCTTCTGGGTTTGGAGTTTACTTTAGGGGTCATTGGTGTGCTGAGGACTGGTCAGGGGAGTGGTTCCGGGCGGGTTGGGTCAAAGACCTAACCTTTCTGGAATTCTTCTCAATTGTGGTAGCAGTGGGGCTGTGGACAGCAGATTTTCCTGGGCATACAGTCCATTTCTGGTGCGACAATCTTGGCACAGTCCAGGTTATTAATTTAATGATCTCTAGGTCAGCTCGGGTCATGACATTGGTTAGGGCCTTCACTTTAATCTGCCTCAAAAACAATATTTTGTTTAAAGCACGGCATGTACCGGGGGCTAATAACGGGGTTGCTGACGCTCTCTCCCGAAAACAGATCGAGAGATTCCGTCGGTTGGCCCCGGCACAGATCAGTCCCCGGTAAGGATGCCCGTGAGTTTTTGGGGGACTGGAGGGCTGAGTCTGACAGGGCAACTGGACTAGCTTTAGCTCCATCAACTAGAAAATCCTACAGGAGGGCCGGTCGTGACTTCACTGACTTTAGGCAGGCAGTGGGCCTACCTCAGGTTTGGCCCATTCCAGTGCCTCAATTAATTCAGTTTTGTGTGTATTCCAAAATGAGAGGTTTGGCTGTAAGGACCATCAAGGGTCAACTGTCTTCCTTGGCATATGCCAGTAAAGCATCAGGTTTTGCTGATTATACGGGAGATTTCAGAGTTAGGAAGACGCTGGAGGGTTGGTCCCAAGAGAGTGGTCGTGCAGTGGACACCAGGGAACCATTGTCCCCAGCAATTATTAAAGGCATTCGGGCCTTATGGCCAGGCATCTGCGCTGACATGTATGAGACCGCTCTTTTTCATGCGGCTTCATTGTTAGCCTTTGTGGGGGCACTGCGCATTAGCGAATTGGTGGCGGCTTCACGTCAGGATACTCCCTTGCTCGAAAGCCAGTCGAATCCGACTCTAGGGTTGCGGTGCTCATCTCCGTTTCAAAGCCGAAGAGCCAGCGCTGTCCAAAGACATTTCCGTGGTCATGTGGCCAGCATGACTAAACACCAAGGCGCACAGAACACTGTTACCTTCCCACCGAAGTGGTACCTATTTATCTTTTTGCAATTTCTTGCTTTCAAACTGCTAGGTTGACAGGAGTTGGAACTAGAGACAGGAGCTCACTCCGTCATGCGGCAACTCAGGACTTGAACTGCTGAACTACCGACCTTCCACAGCCTGCAGTTCAACGTCTTAACCACTTGAGCTGCACTACATGGGAGTAAAAACTGTTTTGCCAGTAGTCATGGTATAACTCATGAATTGGAAGACAACAAATGGACTAATTTGATACACAAATTGATAAGGTCAGACTGGTTTGATGTTGTGGGTGGGCATATCTGTATTTCTGACACAGTTCAACGTCTTAACCACTTGAGCTGCACTACATGGGAGTAAAAACTGTTTTGCCAGTAGTCATGGTATAACTCATGAATTGGAAGACAACAAATGGACTAATTTGATACACAAATTGATAAGGTCAGACTGGTTTGATGTTGTGGGTGGGCATATCTGTATTTCTGACATTGTGATGTTTTTATTTAAAGGACAAATTGGATTTCTGGGCATATGCGATACACAGCAATTTAAAATTATTGAAGTTCTTCATATTGTTTAAGAGTGCTTCAGTCTGAAAGAGTGATGCTTTCTTACAAATGCCAGGTAAATTACTCTGTAAAGTCCAGAATCCCTGATTACATCTGAACTGAAATGCTGGTGTTCTAATAATTTTACAGCTCTTTATGATTCATGTGTCTGGAACCCCAATCATTTCTAAATCAAAGTACTCCCTTTATTTTGAAGTTTCTTGTGCTGTGTAAAACGATTTAAAGATTATTTTTTAGTTTTTCATGTTTTATTTTTTAAGGAGGAAAAGCTAGGCCTTTTCTAGTAAGTTTTAAGATTACAAATGGATTTAAACATTCACAATTTAAAATGGAAATTGAACCAAATTCCCTCAAAATAATATGATGATGGCTCTGGAGAAGGGGTCAAGAGAGAAAAAATCACTGCCTCCGAAGCAGAAGATACAAGCCCATCAATGATCCTCGCTGGGAAAAGTGAGAAGAACAAGACTATTTGTCACTGTGTAGATGTGGGCAAGGTGAAGTGGGGAGATGATGAAAGTTACAACAGTGTGTTACAAAAACAGTCTCAGATCCATTTAGTACTGGAGGGAAGAAAGCAGCAGGCACAGAAAGCTGGCTCATATCTTCACAAGCTGACCGTTCCTTTTTCTCTTTTCGTGCGGGGGAGGGGGATAATTATTGTAACATGGAATTTCAGTTGATAGTGATGTATAATTTTTGGTGTATATAAATACTACTCCTTCATTAAGATATCAGTATATCTAATTCTCAACAAACAGTATTTTTACAAACCTGAAAAATTCCACACATTTTCAGGAGACACCCCCCCCGAAATCTTCAAAAAACCCCAACAACACTGGGGGTAACCTCCCCAAATTCATAGAAGCACACCTATAACTTTAAGAAACAAATGTCCTCAGTGGCTGTTGTGGGGGTTGCTAGACGACCACAACAATATTATCAAGCCTTGGTTTCTGTCAGTAAAAGGAAGGGGGAGGGGCCAGGGCCATTTCAAGAGCAACTTTGGCCTTTAAGAAAGGACTCATTGGGGCCAGGGCCAGCAGCAACCACAGAGTGACTTGCTATCACCCAGCTTGCATGACTCATTCAGGACCAGCCGCTTGCTACTGTTTAACAGCAGCCACCCCATGAAAGCCAATGCAATGTGGTTTCAGACTATGATCTGGGAGACCCAAGTTCAAATTACCTCTCTGTCATTTTAATTAGCTGGGTGACCTTGAGACAGTTACATATCCTCAGTCTAACTTACCTCACAGAGTTGCTGTGAGGATAAAATGGAGGAGAGGAGCCACTTTGGTTCCTGTTGTGGAAAAAACACAGAATACAAATGAAATGAGAAAGAAAAGAATTAGCTGCAGATGGGCTGGGGGATGGGAAGCTGCAGATGGCTGGGGGATGGGAAGGACATAAGGAAGCAGGAAAGGGGAATAGGCTATGGGGGCTTTTGGGAAAGGAAAAGAGGAAATAATGGGGGAGGGAGAAATAAAATGCCCACTGCAAGTCCTTGTAGTTCATCTAAAAGGCAGGATTTTCCTCACAGAAGAATAAGTCCACCCTGGCAGGGTGTGGGGGAATCTCCAATCAGTAACTTTGGGTCTGGAAGCCACCAGTTTATCAAACTGAACCCACTTGGATTTATAGGCCTTCCAAGCAATGGTACTTCTCCTGCGGATAAAAGATGTCTGAGGTCAAACATCAGCTTCTGTCTTAGCCACAGTCTACCACTCAGCCTAGTGCTCAAACTCCTACCTTGTGTGCCTAAAAAAATGTGTTGGTCTTAAAGGGGCCATTGGACTCCAACTTTGTTCTGCTGCTTCAAACCAACACGATTACCCACCTGAACCTATCCTATGGTTGTGTGTGTTCACCCATGTTGCTTTCCTACTTGTTCCACAATCACCACTTCCTAACTGCTTTGCAATACAGAGGAAACATGAAATACATGGTGTCTAGAAATATTGATTTCTTAAAGTCTCATGCCTTCTCCTGTGATGTCTTTTGATAACATGCTGTGTCTTAGTTTCCTGTTGCAAGCCAAATGATGAGGCCAAATGGCCTCAATAGCCATGCCATATAACCACACATTCTTTAACACCTCTAAGTGGAAGAGCCAGACTTCAAGGCACCTGCTTTAAGGCTACATGGGCCATGTCACGTACATCATAGAGAAACTGGAGTTTGGGGTCATGTGACTGCAGGCATGGTCTCCAAACTTCTAGCCTATCCCCACACGCAGCTATGACAACCAACAATTGGGCACATCCCATGCCCACTCGCATTTGGCTGATGGCCACGGCTGATTGTGACTGGAATTGGGCTATAATTGATCGATCCCAATGGGAATGAACTCTCTTGCTCTTAGCTCTCCCTTCTTGTCATTGTCTGGTTGTTGCACCTGGAAATGTTATCTCTTGGGAGACAAAGAACTGCTTTGTGAATTGGACAACATATGCTCTGTACTGAATAAAAATTATTCTTATTTCTAATGGGTCTCTGATGTTGTAACTTGCATTCCAAGCCTAAATCTTGTGGCCTAAACGCTCACCATATACGCTACCATTGGAGAGTAAAGTGTGCATCTCTAGAGTGAGTTGCTAATGTGTTCTGTCCCAGGTGCCAACTAAGGGTTTGGAATCTCTCCCTTAGGAAAGGCAGGGACTAGTGAAAAGAGGTTCTGGTGGCACATTGTTCTGAAACCAGAGAGGGTATAGACCATCTCGTGGTTTGTTGTTTAATGTACTGTAAAAGTACAGGGTTCCCTTCCATTCCTGGACTGGCCTGAGTGGCTAATCCTGTACACATGGCAGTCGGCAATCCTTCCATTTGATTCACCAACTGTATTGTGGCAATCATTCTTAAATTCTCATCTCTCCTCCAGAGCTCTGAACCAATCCATGTGATTTGGACTTCATGCAAATCCAAGTTACTGTCAGCCGATCAGAGCCCATGGTACTCCACTGGACAGGAGTGGTAAGCCAGCCTCAGTTTAAGAAGGGGGAAGAAAACTCTCTCTTCCCCCCCCCCTCTCTGGGTAGGGATTGCATGGCTCTGGAAAGGAACATCAGCTTAGCCAGGCTTTTATTTCACTTTTAGTTAGGGTTTGGGGGTCGGCTTAGGGAAGAAGGCTTATTTTAGTGTGACAAATAAGATTCCTATTAAAGGCCCATAATTCCTAACTGGTGTGTGTAGGTTCTGTGGAAAGGTGCTCTTTGTGGGGAAAGAGCAGCCTTGAACCTGCTGAGGTAACCAGACAAGAGAGGAGGAATCAAATATCCATTCAGGGTTTATTTACTTTGCTTAAGAACCAGTATTTACCTTATTAAATATGTTATTTTCTGTTAAATAAATCATTGTTGTTCTTTTCCGTCTGTGACTTGTCTGTCGAGTCAAATGTCCAAGGAAAAGTGATCTCTGTTTACCTCACATATCAGCACAGCCTTGGTCTAGCTAGCAGGTTTCCAAATAAGAGACCTTTAGGGAATGTATAGCTTATAAGAAGAAGAAAAAGAATTAGTTTTCATACCTTGCTTTTCTCTGACTCAAGGAGTCTCAAAGTGGCTTATGATCATCTTCCCTTCTTCTCCCCACAACAGGCACCTTGTGAGGTAGGTGGGGCTATGAGAGTCCTGAGAGAACTGTGACTGGCCCAAGGTCACCCAGCAGCTTCATGCAGAGGACGACTGGGGAACCCAGTTCTCCATCTTAAAGTCCACTGTTCTTAACCACTACACCACACTGGCTGTCTTTTACACACAACCAATGCTTTATTGAAAGGTTGTGTCCCCCTTTTTATTTGATTGTGGGAAGCTAGGGTTTAAAGAACCTATAGGAGAAGCCAGAGTGGGGGACTGGGTATTCTACATTGCAGAAGGCAATCACCTCAGAGCCTCCTACTCTTCTTTTTCACCCCATAGCTGCCACAATACCTTTAGAAAGAAATGTACCACTCTCATTCATTCATATCTTGATAACCTTATGCATCAATTACAGCAACAGTGGCACTGCCCTGTAAGATTTTTTGTAAGGTACAATTGATGCAAACTGTATTTATGTCATTTATGTCCTTCACAGCAGCTTACTGCTTTTGGGGCTAAATAGAAGCAGCAAAACCCAGAAAACTTAAATACTCCCAGAAAAAATATATTTTTGACTAGCTTGGTCAATAAGTACAGGCTTTCAGGTCAAGCCTTGGTGCCACTGCCAAGAAGACCCCATTACTTATGATCTCACGTCACTAGAGATGCCTGTTCCAGTTTCTGAAATTCCTGGAGATTAGAAGACAGTGCCTGTAGGGGGCAGTATTTGGTTATGGAGTTCCTTGTAGATGACCAGTTATCATCACTGTGGGACCTACCTTGTGGGGGTTCCATAGGGCACAAACCCCGTGTTCTGTAATCTTTACATAAAGCCCTTAGGTCAAATCATTCAGAGTTTTGGGGTTGGCTGTCATCAATATGTAGATCAGGGGTGTCGAACTCATTTGTTATGAGGGCCGGATCTGACATAAATGACACCTTGTTGGGCCAGGTCATGTGTGTCATAAAATGTAATGCCAGGTAGTGGCGATATAAACTTTATAAAGGATACAGACAAACGCAATTAAAGATTTTTTAAACTTTAAATAAAACATCCTTAAAACACCAGCACTCTTACAATATTTTGTCTGTTTAACAGTCTCTGATAACTGATACCTCTTGCTCTGAATTATTGCATCAAAACGTCTGTGCTGTAGGAATCTTGAGTATGCTGTTCAGGTGTGTATCTGTAAGCTGCAAACCTACTTTTGATTTATTGATATTCATTACAGAAATCTCATGCTCAGTATTCTGAGCCTAGGACCCAGGGGAAAACATGAAATGGCCGGGCATTGCGAGTTTTTGTATATAATTTGCTTCATGTGCTGGTCAAGAACATGAGAAGGCATCCTAACACAGACTGATAGCTGTTTGTCTACAAAACTGTCGTGTTCCCTAGAGAAATAACTACAAATTCCTACAAAGGAAATGTGCTGGGTGAACTTGGTCTGGACACACACTCTCAGCCTAATCCGCCTCACTGGCTTTTTGTTATTCCTCTTCTAAAATAGTTCACATTGCTGTCTTACTGAGAAAAACTGGATCATGAGGGCATGAATACAGTGAAAAGGGAGAGAGAACCGAGTTACATCCAGGAGAGCCCTGGCATAAGGAGCCCAACAGAACGCGCACACGCACAGCATAAGGAGCCCAACAGAATACACACACACTGTAGCAAGGCACACAAAAACTCATACCCTGAACAAAACTTTGTTGGTCTTAAAGGTGCCTGGTATGTCTCCCGTGCAATTGAGTTAGCCCAGCTAAGCAAGCTCTCCCTCATTCCCTCCCTCCCTCCCTCCCTTCAGGGAGGAGCCTCAGCCAGTGGAAGGAAATAAAGGCTTCCCTTTGTCTCCTGCATACAATTGAGGCAGCCTGGCCAGGAAGCAAGCTCTGGCTGGTTCCCTCCTTTCCCTTGGGAGGACGAGGGGGAAGAGCCTCAACCAGTGCTTTACCAGACTCTCTCAATCACACTGGACAGGCTTGCCTATCTCTCTCCTCTGTGTGATTGAGAGAGTCTGGTAAAGCAAGCTGTGAGGTAGCAGCAGCAGCAGAACTGGAAAAAGAAGCAGGAAACAGCCAGGGCTTTGTGGGCCAGATAGCAGCCCTCCGAGGGCCTGATCCAGCCCATGGGCCACATGTTTGACAACCCTGTCCTAAACCACTGCCTGGCTGCTATGGTTAAATGGCTAAGAGTGAACAAATTGAAACTAAACCCAAAAAGACAGAAGTAATGCCGGTTAGGAAGGTGGAAGTCTTGAAGGACATTGTGCTTTCTACTTTTGAGGGGGTATGGTTGACCATTGGCAACTCAATTAAGAGCCTTGGGGTCATACTGGACCCAACATCATTCCTGGAGAAGTTAATGCAGTTGTGAAATAGGCTTTCTTTCAACTCAGCGTAGCTCAAAAAATGGTCCCTTACCTTGATCCAACTGATCTGGCCACCTCAATCCATGCCACAGTCACATCCAGACAAGACTACTGTAATGCACTGTACATTAGTCTCTCCTCAACATCAGTTTGGAAATTCCAGTTGATACAGAATGCCACAGCTCAACTATTATTGGGAGCTAGATGGAGCATGCATATTACTCCCATTCTATAGTCACTCTACTGGCTGCCCATCAGTTACCAGGCTCAATTCAAAGTATTGGCGATTGCATTTAAAGTCCTTTATGGCCTTGGATCCTCATATCTACAAGGCCGTCTATTTCCCTATGCTCTGTCATGACAGCTTCACTCATCCGAGGAAGGCCTTCTGCAGATGACAGCCTGCAAATGAGCACAGTCAGCGACTGCCCGTACAAATGTCTTCTCTGTTGTGGCCCCCACCTTGTGGAATGGCCTGCCTGAAGAGGTCAGGAAAGCTCCCACTCTCCTGGGTTTTTGCCAAATATGCAAAACTTAATTATTCAAGCGGGCTTTTATACACAGGCAATAGGGTAGAGCTGTTACAAAAGACTTGTCAAAAGTTACTTGCATAAATTATTGGGGACTGTGATTTGTACTACTGTGTATAGTTTGTCGGCTCCCATTGTGTAATTTTGCATCATTTAATGTGTCATGTTAATACTTATACTTTGCTTCATCTAAAGGTAAAGGTAAAGGTTCCCTTGCTCGAAAGCCAGTCGAATCCGACTCTAGGGTTGCGGTGCTCATCTCCGTTTCAAAGCCGAAGAGCCAGCGCTGTCCGAAGACGTTTCCATGGTCATGTGGCCGGCATGACTTCATCTATTGTTTTCCGAATCCTATTTCATTGTTTATTGAATGTCCCATCTTGTTGATCGTATTGACTCACTCTGTTTAATCCTCCTTGAGTCCCAGTGAAAAAGGCAGGCTATAAATAATGTAAATAAATAAATAAAATAAATAAGATGTCATGCCATAGTGCCTGCCCTCCCAGACTGCCATTTTCTCTATAGTTTGGAGATCAGATGTGATTCTTCAGGCTTCACCTTGAGGTTAGTTATCTCTCACATTGTACCTGTGGTATGTGGAAGGGCTGGGGACATACAGCAGGGTCTCTTCCACATGGAGAAATCCATAAATGAAAAAGCTATAATTGGTACTAGATTATCTAAATGTCAACCGCAACAGCCTACTTCAGACTTAGCAACAGTCATATCCGGTCAATGGAAAAGAAACTCAGTCTTCCCAGGAAAATGAGCTATGCAAACAGCAAAGGCTTTTCTGAAAAACAGACTTTTAAGCTTTACATTAGACAAGTTGTTTACAGCCATGCCTGTCCAAAAGTAAAAGCCAAAAACCATGTAATACCTTTTATGAAGACTGACCCAATGACAATGTGAATGCTTTTGAGCTCACCAGGAGTCTTCACCAATCCAGTTGAGAGGAGGAAAACAGCAGATTTCAGGTCATCATTGCAAGACCTCATCATGCCAGCATATGGTGTGAGCTGCTGGCAGGCAGAGTAAATTCAAGGGGAGCTGGTTTCATCAGACAGCCAACTGATAAAATATATTTTTGGCCATCACTGCTACCTAGATTTAAGAGCATTCTTGGGGTGCAAGCTTGAATCTTAAGAAGAAGTGCAACTGAAACCCTTGTAGCACAGATTTAGTCACATTTCCATCCAACTGCACCTCTGTCTTCTTAGGACTATGATTCAGTCTGTCTCCAAGTTTAGACCACCCCAAATCTGATGAAAAAGAGGGAGACAGAGCTCAGAGTCATTTGCAGGATGTTTTCCATGTCTATGTGTTAGTCAGATGGTAAACTATCAGTGCATTGGAACTAGGTAAGTTTCCACACCTAGAGAGGGATCTATCAAGTAACTGAGAAATTGACCTTGATCTCTAGGAAATATGTTTCAAAACACAGTAGCCCTGCACCTTCAAGCATAACCTGGGTACTGCTATGATGTTTTCTGAATCATGTTTATTAATTAATTTTATTTTATTTATTTATTAGGTTTATATCCCACCCTATTCCAAAAATGGGCTCAGGGCAGTTCACAATAATTAAGATCTAAAGTAGTTGCTGTAGATTTTCCGGGTTGTGTGGCCATGGTCTTGGCATTGTAGAACCTGACGTTTTGCCAGTAACTGTGACTGGCATCCTCAGAGGTATAACACAGAAAGATGGAGACCTTGACACAGAGAGTACTCCATCTTTCTGTGTTATACCTCTGAGCAGGGCTATTTTGGGGCAGGAACGCACAGGAATGGAGTTCCGGCTGGCTTCAGAGTTGGCCACACCCACTACACCCAAGCCAAGGGAAGGCAGTTTAAACTGGCTCCTCTCCCCTCCAAGGGTGGGCTTGCCCAGGCTCCTCACAGCCACGGGGTGCCTGGGCAAGCCCTTCGGGGGGGGGCTTGCCCAGGCAAGCCAAAGGAAGGCATGGAGTGTGGCCTATTATGCTAATGAGTCACACTGTTGTGGGTGTGGCCTAATATGCTAATGAGTGTCTGCTGTTGGGTGTGGCCTATTATGCTAATGAGTTCCTGCTGGGCTTTTTCTACAAAAAAAAAAAAGCCCTGCCTCTGAGGATGCCAGTCACAGCTACTGGTGGAACACCAGGTTATACAATGCCAAGACCATGGCCACACAACCCGGAAAATCTACAGCAACTAATGAACTCAGGCAGTGAAAGCCTTCGACAACATATTAAGATCTAAATTATCTAAATGGATATGGTACTATAACAGTACTGAGCCTGCTATGGAGGGCGGGGTAAAAATCTGATAGATAAATAAATAAATAAATAAATAAATCCAAGTTAAAGCAATCAGACAATAAAACAAGATGGCAGCAAAAACAAGACAAAAACTCCAGAGCAGTCCTTAATGCCTCCTGTAGGATGATTAGTTCAAAGAGTTATTTCTGTGGGCAGGAGAGGCTGAGATGGATTGGATATTCACCACCTCAGCCAAAGGCCAGGCGGAACAGCTCATTTTTCAGGCCCTGGGGAACTGTAACAGAAAAATCCCTGGCCCTGGTTGAGGCTAATCGGACATATTTCAGGCCAAGGACTACCAGTAGATGTTGGTGAGCAAAACTCAAAGCTCTCTGGGACACATATGGGGAGAGACAGTCCCATAGGCAATGGCCCTGTAAGCTGTGGAGTCCTGTGAGCAAAAATTCTACTTTGTGAGTGACTGGCAATAAAGGTGTGAGTGAGCAACATGGCTGCTGCATAAATTAGCTTGTTCTGGAGCCATCCTTCCTGAGCAAGACAAAAAATGTGAGCCGGAGGCTTCAAAACTGCGAGGTAGCTCACACTAACTTAGCTTAGCTTAGCTTAGCTTAGAGGGAACACTGCCCATAGGTTTGCTGGTCCCAGACTGCATAAGGCTTTAAAGATCAATACCATTATCTTAAAGAGGATCTGGTACTCGATTGGCAGCCAGTGGAGTTGACGGAGCACCGGCTGAATGCATGCCCGCACAGACGCCGGCGTCAGCAAGCGTGCCACTATATTCTGCACTAGCTGCAGTTTCCGGGTCAGGTACAATGGCAGTCCCACATAGAGTGAGATACAGTAATTCAGCCTGGAAGTGACCATTGCATGGATCACTGTAGCTAAGTCCTGGGAGGTGAGATAGGGAACGTAGCTGCCTGACCAGCAGATTAACGAGGCTTGCATGGAAGTACTTCCTGGTTCTCTCTAAGCAACTGATTACTTGTAATAACCTATCTATTCGGACTTGTGTTTACCAGAAGCGGCATATTCTTAGCCATCAGAAAATTCATGGCAAAATAACAGATGGTGCATTTCACAAAAGAAACAGTATTTAGCAATCAATGAAAGGTTTCTTCAAGTTCATTGATGGGCATACCCCAAGAAAGCTAATTTGGACTTCTACTTGGATAGCAATTCACTTCTGTCAGCCATAAGAATTACCACGTAAGACTGCACTTACAAATATACAGTCTTCCCTTGCCAAATCAGTGGTTCTAAGGCTCAACCCTTCTTGGAAGTCATGCCTAAAGCAAGATGAATTGTTTCTCTTTTGAACTGCTTACACTGAAAAATTTTCACCATTTTTAAACATAATGTTAGGATTTCATTTTTATGTTCACACCTCAGTGGGAGATACAGTATGGGAGAGATGTGAGTCCCCACTTTTTCTGCAGCTGTTTAACTATAAAAATGTATACTAATAGGCTGACAAGGCAATAGCAGCACATCTGTTTAAACTGACAGCTGTGTCTTTGTGACAATTAAATATTAGAAACATCACCATGAAAGGTAGGAATTCTCAAGATAATATAAAAAATAGCTTGATCTAACAAATACATTTAAAAGAATTGTAAACTACTGCACTGCACTTAACATGGTGAACATATGAAGCTACCTTATACAGCACCAAATCATTGGTCCATCAAAGACAGTGTTGCCTACTCAGTCTGACAGCAGCTCTCCAGGGTCCCAGGCTGAGGTCTTTCATATCACCTATGACTTGGTCCTTTTAGCTGGAGATGCTAGGATTGAGCCTGGGACCTTATGCTTGCCAAGCAGATGCTCTACCACTGAGCCATGGCCCCTCCCCCTTTGTTGCTACCTTCAGTAATAGTGTTGCTAGTTAGGTAAAGCAGATTTCTCCATCTCCAGTCCTGTAGGATTCATTATATTTTTAATCCAGTGACTTTATAATAGTCTCTCAAATTTCACAGAAGAACTTTGAAGCACAGAACCAAAGGACTGAAGACAGACTGCTCTTCTCCATTTCCCAGTAGCCCTGGAGACAATGGGCAAGAGGAAATATTTATATTTCAGTGGTGCACACTTCCACATCCCTAAGAACTGAAGATCTTAGGGAAAAAATATGGAAAATGTATCTAGATTCAGGTGGGTTGGTAACCCCATTGGTCTGAAGCAACAGAACAAAGTTTGAGTTCCAGTGGCACCTTTAAGACCAACAAAGTTTAATTATGGGTATAAACTTACTGAAGAAGTGCAGAAGTATCTGAAGAAGTGTGCATGCACATAAAAACTTTGACCCAGAATTTAACTTTGTTAGTCTTAAAGGTGCCACTGGAACTCAAACTTTGTTTAGAAAATGTATCTGTGTAAATGAAAAAATGAAATAAAAAGTACAATTTTTAGCACAGGCTTGTTCCAAAGGAGCATCTTTTTATTTTGGTTCTGTGGCAGAAGTGCACAATTGAGAGAAATCCTAATGCCAAACTAACATTTTCAGTACCAAAAACTAAAAATAATACTAAAAATGCTCGCACAAAAAGATTAACTTTGATTATTTCTTCCCCTTTCTGTTATCACACCAAATAGGATTTTGCCCCAAATGTGTCCAATTTGTATGGTAAACCATTAAGGTGAAGATATTAAGGTGAAGATGGGGGGGGGGGGTGTTGTCTTCCACTGAAACCAATGGGAAATAATAATGAAATAGAATTATAGGTGGAAAAACAATAACGAACAATTATGAAACATTTTTTTTGCCCCCCGAAGGGGATTTTGTATTTGCATTTTTAAAACAACCACATAACTACAGCGAAAAAAGGAGGGGGAAGACTAATACTATGGGAGACAGAAAAGAAGGCACTAAAAGCCCAAGTGTAGAAGGTTATATATGCTTATAAAAATAAAAAGTTGTCACTCTTCACAATTAACGTCCGACATGAGGAGTTTCCTTGATCATCGCTTCAATTAGTATCCAGCTCATCTGTCTAGACAGAGAATAGCTCCAAAGCTAATTAAGAAATATAGAGACCTTAAAAGACATTGACATCTCCCATTACGCTTTCCCTCCTTCCCCTCAAACACAACCTTGTGGAGCCAAGATTCTCTTAGTCTATACAATCATATCAGTTGATCCTCTTCCTTCTCTGTTAAATCTTCTTTTTTAAACATCATTAATGAAACAGGCTCTGTCCAATTAGTATCGCTTTCCTTTTTCAAGGACTTTCACTCGCTTGTTGCTTCATACACACTCCGGTTAGATAGACCGATCAATTATGAAACATTTTTTTGCCCCCCGAAGGGGATTTTGTATTTGCATTTTTAAAACAACCACATAACTACAGCGAAAAAAGGAGGGGGAAGACTAATACTATGGGAGACAGAAAAGAAGGCACTAAAAGCCCAAGTGTAGAAGGTTACATATGCTTATAAAAATAAAAAGTTGTCACTCTTCACAATTAACGTCCGACATGAGGAGTTTCCTTGATCATCGCTTCAATTAGTATCCAGCTCATCTGTCTAGACAGAGAATAATTCCAAAGCTAATTAAGAAATATAGAGACCTTAAAAGACATTGACATCTCCCATTACGCTTCCCCTCCTTCCCCTCAAACACAACCTTGTGGAGCCAAGATTCTCTTAGTCTATACAATCATATCAGTTGATCCTCTTCCTTCTCTGTTAAATCTTCTTTTTTAAACATCATTAATGAAACAGGCTCTGTCCAATTAGTATCGCTTTCCTTTTTCAAGGACTTTCACTCGCTTGTTGCTTCATACACACTCCGGTTAGATAGACCGATCGTTCACTTTGCATGCAGACTTTATGGAACAAGGGTAGTAAATCCTTTGTGATTGCTTTCTACTCTGCTTGCCACCATTCCTTATAAGCTAATCATGGTCTCAATTTCGTCTATAATCAAGGATTCGCCGCTTCTTAATATAGACACTGTCCCTTTAAAAGTACCGCCATGTAGAGAGCCGTTCCCATCGAACATCCCACTTTAGCCTGCAGAAGGCACATGATTTTAAGCTGTTGGAAGAGTCTATGGCTAGGTCACCTGACCTAGCCCTCAATTTTTCTTCTTCCTGAGAGAAGCTTTGATCCCACCTCCCTCAGAAACTTCAATTGCAATCTTGGAGGATTGTTTACATTTACCGATTAAAGTTACCAAAGTCTCAAAGGTCTGTAAACGCTTATATTGGAAAATTTCTCTGATCCAGTCCTTCTACTGTAATCCATTACTACTGTTGGCTCAGTCCCCCAGTCCCGCTTCATTCGATCGCTTGAGGGGTAGGGCGTCCCCTCCCCTTCCCGCTTTAATCTGTGGGGGCTTCGCAACAGAGCTCCAATGTCTCGCTTTAACTTAAACTCACTCATCCATCTTCAAAATGATCCAACAGGTCTCCCTGGGATCTCGCTAGGTAGATTAGGATCGCCAAACCTTCATACACTTGTCCTGGTGGTCGCATCGAATCCAATACTGGGAATCAGGGCAGGACCTGTGGGGCAGAGAGTAGCCCCCCTGTGCTGGCTGTCGGCCTGAGGTAGGGCTCTCCAAAGCCCCCTGGCTAGGAGCCCATTGCGCACAATTGTGCTCCCTCCTAATCCCCAATTCATGGCACACGTCTCTCGAAGGAGCGGAGAGACACGGCCATTGCTGAAGTGCCGAAAACCAGAAGAATAATGAAACAATTTCATACAAAACAACTCAATAATGGATCAGTCACTTTTGGAATTAATAATAAAAACAAGACAAACTCCCATGTACCAGTCTAGTCAACGACTGGTAACAAAAAGCACTCTGCAAGTTTATGGTGGGCCAAACAAGGCTGTATTATGTTCAATTAATCACAGGTGACCCATTACAACCAACAAACTGAGCAGGATGCATTCAAGTGGTCAGGATCTCCATCCATGTACCAGCCTTAAAAGCAAACTTCCCAGTGTGATAATGAAGGAGGAGCACAATAAAGTGTAAGCAAGGAGTTTGGGGTTCATTTTGCAGTACAGAATTTAGCTAATGTGGCAGATTCATGAGGCCTTATAAAAGCACAGGATTTATTATGTATGATGAACTGAAACCAGTTCCTTTGAAATGAATTTTAAAAAGTTAATAAGAAGGCATTTAACTGAAGAATTCTCAAAACGTTCAGTGCATTCAGTTGTGAAGCTCACAGAAAACTGATGACCCACAGTGAAATCAACAATCTAGATGTTATTGGATAAATCATATGGACCAAACAGCACTAAAATCCCATTTACATTTCTGGGCTCACATGATATGATTTGCTGCCATTCATTTTACTTCTTATAATTTCTATTTTTTTTCACAACAACAACAACAGAACCTGAATTGTTTTTAGTTGTATACAAATAGCCTTTAGGTGTTGATGACAGAAATTCTGTAAACTCTTACTATCCATATTATACCAGTCTTAAACACTCCAGCAATTCTAAAATTAAAATACAACTGTATTGTCAAGGTTGGGCCTAGTGTACTCTGGGTTAAGAAATTCCTGGAGATTTGGGGACTGAGCCTGGGGAGGGGAGGGATCTTATTAGGGTATAATGCTATTGATCCCATCTTCCAAGGCAGCCATTTTCTCCAGGAGAATTGTGTAGTCTGGAAATGAGCTGTAATTCTGGGAGGTCTCCAGGCCCTCCCTGAAGATTGGCAAGTCTAGTTGGGCTTGAGTACTCCTTTTCAGAAGACAAGTTGTAGCAACTAACCCTGTGGAGATCAAGATCCCAGAAGCCAATCCTTCTGAGAGAAACTGTTAAAAAGAGCTGGTGCACCACAAAGGATTTCTGCTCCACTGTGGTTCAAAAACAAACAAATCGTAGGATGTGTAGATCTTTAGGAGACAGTACAGGTGTCCTTGACCATCATCTGTAAGATACTTCTTTAAAGCTATGCAGACATGCAAATGAACATGAAGTATAATTCTTGAAGCGGCGAGTGAACGGCTGGAAAGATGGCGTCCCGGTACAACTCGAAAGACGGAACAGACGGTGGTGGAAAGGCAGAGTCAGAAGACGTGAGGAGCGTGGACGACGCAGGCGCAGCGGAGCCGGAAGGACAGAGCTGAAGCCGCGCCAGAGCGCGATGCACGTCGGAGGGGCCCTGCTGACTCACCGCAAGAAAGACCGTCGAAAGAAAAATGGAGCCAGAGACAGCCGAGACATCGAGCCGATGGAAGCTGACCCGGGAATTATAAAGAGATCGTCCAGTACCTCCACTGGGTGCCGGTAGGGATTGTCCCCACCCCGTGTTTCTGTGGCCATAGATTAGGTATAAAGGTCAATTGTAAGCCGCTCAGAGACCCCTTAGGGGGTTCGAGCGGGATAGCAAATTGAAACAATAAATAAATAAATAAATAAATAAGAGGTGGATTACACCTCTAAGAGAGCCAGTTTGGTGTAGTGGTTAAGTGCAAGGACTCTAATCTGGGAGAACCGGGTTGATTCCCCACTCCTCCACTTGCACCTGGCTGGATGACCTTGGGGCAAGCCATAGTTCTGACAAGAGCTGTCCTTGAAAAAGAGCAGTTTCTGTCAGAGCTCTCTCAGCCCCACCTACCTCACAGGGTGTCTGTTGTGGGGAGGGGAAGGGAAAGGAGTTTATAAGCCGCTCTGAGACTCCTTTGGGTAGTGAAGGGTGGGGTATAAATCCAATCTCTTCTTCTTCTATTACACCTTGAAGTTCTGTTTTAAGGGACCTTGATTTCTCTTGGTCTTCTTTACATTACAATATAATTCCACCATTTCTTTCTCTGTTCAAAATGGATTTGGTAGTTCAGCAGATGTTCAAATTCAAATAGAGAATTATGCCATAAATATATTGATTATGTATCATTGTGATTTCTCTGTCATCAATAGAGAAATCATATCATGTTGCTTTACAACTTTCCTGGCTCCCTTAAAAATAAGTGTAGGTATCAAGCTCTCGTTTGCAAAATGTTATCATGAAGGTGCATTCCAATTTCATTCAATTATCTCCGGGGTCCCCCATTGTAATGTATTCTCATTAAAAACCAAGCAGAATGCTGAATGGGTATGGACTCATTGTTATTTTATTTGATGTGACAATAATTTATAGATAGATATAGTTTATTCAGAACCAGTCCAAAAAGCCCATAGGCTGTTGGGCTTTATGATTACTGATAACATTGCTCTGTAGCACTAAAACAGAAAGAGTTTAGCAACTAAAATGAGACTTATTAAGGGCTTCTCATATATATTAGTGGAAATAAGACATACAAAACAGGCGAGTATTAGATAAAAACATTTCAGCTAACTACTTTCAAATTTGTATAATTAGAATTCAAGATAAGAAAATAAACAAGAGACATCAGAACTTCTTATTGGCATGTTTTAATGCAATCCCTTTGGCAGACTGCACAGGTTTCCAAAGCTACCAAAATATACTTAGCAGCGCCTGTGACCTTTCAGTCATTACCTGCAAGAGTATTTAAAAGGTGATAATCTACAGAATGAATATGGAAGATAGCCAGGACAGGAGTTAGGATTTAGGCTCTTGGCTTAGCATAAAGCTTGCACAAAGCATGGTTGATAGATTCAAGTATATGGGTTCCACATAAGCGTTGTCTCAACTCCTGAGGAATCCTCACAAATCTGCCAGGAAGTTCCACTAAAGGGATTGCATTAAACCTTGCCAACTGATTCCAAGGGATTCTGTATACTAGCAGGTGCTGTCCTTGTATGAAAGTCTGTGTTGAAACTGTCTCCCATGTTCTCCTCCAGTGCCCTCTCTATCTGGCATCCTGTCGGGATCTTTTATATCCCATATTAGCCCAATTTTTAGAGACCTATGATGATTTTAAGGTCCTTTTCTTGCTTGATAATCCAGATACAGAAATAACTGAAATAGTAGCAAAGTTTCTTTGCAGTGCTATGGTTACACGTCCTGATAAATAATACTATGAATTAGGTTTTATTATGCTGTTACTCTGTTTTTTACCCTGTAATTCCAATTTTACTCTGCACGGATTTTATATTTTCCTAATTCTGTAATCAGATCGACTTACTATTTTATCTATATGTATATGCCAATAAAGGCTTGTCTGTCTGACTAAACCTTGCCAACAAGGAAAACTACTGAAAGTTGTTATCGTGAGATAGAATCAGTATTTGCTAAAAGCAAAAGGAGATGAAGGCAAAAAACCCCAAAACGTTGGAGAGAAGACCTGTTTGGCATCAGCTAATAGAAGTTGCCAGTCAAGTACTTAAAGTTTCCCAGCCATAGAGGAGCAGGCTTTGTTTAATCCCAGGGCTGCTAGGTCAGCAAGGGAGAAACCCATTTCAGTAATCTTTCAGTACACTTTGACTCTAAACAGTAGTAAAAGTATCTGAGTGAAACTATAGCAGCAAAGACAGGAGTCCACGAGAAGTATAGTATACTTCTGCTTCATTGACTATGCTAAAGCCTTTGACTGTGTGGATCACAACAAACTATGGCAGGTCCTTGAAGAGATGGGAGTACCGGACCACCTCACATGTCTCTTGAGAAACCTGTATAAGGGTCAAGAAATGACAGCTAGAACCGGATATGGAACTGATTGGTTTAGCATAGGAAAAGGAGTACGACAAGGATGTATATTGTCACCTTGCTTATTTAATGTATATGCAGAGTACATCATGCGAACTGCTGGCCTGGATGAATCAAAAGCGGGAATTAAGATTGCTGGGGAAAAGATCAACAACCTCAGATATGCAGTTGATACCACTCTAATGGCAGAAGGTGAAGAGGACCTAAAGAGCCTCTTGCTCAGGGTAAAAGAGGAGAGCGCAAAAGTGGGCTTGAGGCTCAACATCAAAAAAACTAAGATCATGGCATCCGGCCCCATCACTCCTTGGCAAATAGAAGGGGAAGTCGTGGAAGTAGTGACAGACTTCACGTTCCTGGGAGCCCAGATCACCGCAGATTGTGAAAGCAGCCATGAAATTAAAAGACGCCTGCTCCTTGGGAGGAAAGCGATGGCGAACCTAAACAGCATGATAAAAAGTAGAGACATCACCCTGCCAACAAAAGTCCGCATGGTCAAAGCAATGGTATTCCCAGTAGCCATGTATGGCTGCAAGGGTTGGACTATAAGGAAGGCCGAGTGCCGAAGAATAGATTCTTTTGAACTATGGTGCTGGAGAAGACTCTTGAGAGTCCCTTGGACTGCAGGAAGATCAAATCAGTCAATCCTAAAAGAAATCAACTTTGACTGTTCCCTGGAAGGGCAGATAATGAAATTGAAGCTCAAATACTTTGGCCACTAAATGAGAAGGGAGCACTCACTGGAGAAGACCCTGATGCTGGGAAAGATTGAAGGTCAAAGAAGACGGGGACGGCAAAGGATGAGATGGTTAGACAGTGTCATAGATGCAACAAACATAAAATTAAGCAAACTTCAGAGGACGGCGGAAGACAGGAAGGCCTGGCGTGATCTGGTCCATGGGGTCACGGAGACTCGGACTCGACTGTGCGACTGAACAACAAAAACAAAGTCATCTCGATGTTTCTATGGCATGGATCCAGGTGACCAGATCAGCCATATCAACGTATTGGACCATTTTATGGGCTAGCCTGAAATGACAGAAAGCATGTTTTGCAGCTGTGTTAACTTGCTTCTCCAATAATGAGGTTAGCCCTAGTGTAACCCTAAGGCTCTTAGCCAATTCAGCAAGAGTCAGTCGAACTCCATCAAAAACAGGGAGAATAATGTCCTTCAAGACCTCCACCTCCCCAACCAGCATTACCTCTGCCTTTTCAGGGTTTAGTTACAATTTGTTAACTTTTAGCCAGTTAACCACAGCAGCCAAGCAGCAATTTAGGAACTCTACCGTATCACCAGGGTACTTGGATAAGGATACATAGAGCTGGTTTTGTCAGCATATTGATGACAACCAACCCACAAACTGTGAATAATTTGACCTAAGGGTTTTACATAAAAAATGAAATGCACAGGGGATAGAATTGGGCCTTGTGGAACCGCACAAGAAAGGTCCTACACTAATGACAACTGGTTTCCAATAAACCCTTTGAATCTGATCTATGAGGATTGATTTGAACCATTTCAAGGCATATCCCCTGATACTTTTGCGTCCAAGTGCCTCAACAAGATGGCATGATCTACTATATTAAAGACTGCAGGTAAATCCAAAATCCAATAAATCCAAATCCGGTTACCGGAGCAGTTTGATCCGGAAGAAATGCGATCACACTTACCTCCTGACTGCGCAGCACATCGTGATATGCCTGTCCACACTTCAGGCGCTAAGCAGAGTGCATCAACGGTTGTTGTTTTTTTTTACACAGTTTGCACATGTGCATAGGCAGGCTTCCTTATAATGAAAATCTTTGCGCAGGCGCAGAACAACCCAACCCGGAAAGCATGCCTTGAAGTGAAGACGTCCCTTTAAATTTTTACTCTGAAACTGGCCTCCGTGAGGTCCCAGACTCATCTAAAGCCTTACACTAGGCCCTTTTTTTTGTTTGTTTTACAAACGCTGGGGCGATGCTTCGTCCAAGCGCACATTGAGGAGACTTTTTTAAAATAGCGGCGAAAAGCAGAAGCGTCTCTACACCGGTGGAGAGTGATCAAACGGGGATAATGCGGTTGGAACCGGTGCACTCAGGATACCACCACTTGGGGACCTAGTAGCAAAATACAATGGTTTAAAGCTGTTTGCAACGGTTAGGGACGGAAGGCAGATGTTCACCATGAGATTGCCCGTAAATACATGAATTCCAACCAGCATCTATACTGGCATAAATGCCCCATCTGAACGCACCCTAAGAGTAACAGAAAGGCATGGCATTTCTCTACACTCAGATGGAGGTTATCAACTAAAGTCAGTAGTGTCATCTCTGTCCCATAGCCAGGCCTGAAGCCAGACTGAAAAGGGTGTAGAGAGGATGAGTTATCCAAGAAGACTTGGAGTTAGTCCACTACTGCTCTCTCAGTTACTTTGCCCAGAAAAGGTAGATTAGAAACCAGGTGAAATTTTACCACATCATTTTTCTGTAGGGATGGTTTTAAAAGTAGAGGATAGACAACTGCCTCTTTGAAACAACAAGAGAAGGTGCCTTGAGTTTGTTGATGTGGTCCTTACTTGATTTTAGCCAGGATGGGCAAACTTCCAGGGTACGAGTAGTGACTTTCACAGAACTCAGGATCTTGTCAACATCCATCACACAAACTGGGTCAAAGTGATCCAGTGTATCATGGCCTTTCTTCTGGTGTGTGTTGGTTACATCTGACATCCAGATCAGAGCATGTTCTTGATATTTTATCAGCAAAAAAATTGGCAAAAGTATCACAGCTAATTGTCTGTACCTGGGAAAGTAAAAGCTCAGATTTACGCTTCAGCAGATTCTGAGCTATCTTGAACAATTGGTATGGACGTGAACTAACTGAGGCGACAGTAGTAGAAAAGTGACCTTTCTTTGCCACTGTCATTGCTGCTTCATAGGTCTTACCATGAACTCTATAGCATAATCTGTCATATTCAGTACAATTTATCTGCCAGCACTGTTCTAGATGTCTCCCAACCCTTTTCAGATCACCCAGCTCTTTGATAAACCAGGGAGCTGGGTTTCATCCCAAGAGCAGTAGGGGTCAATGAGGAGCAACAACGAGCTTCATGTTCCACGCTTGTACTGCAGCCTCTACAAAACACGTGTCTGGAATCCTAAGAGCCCCTGCCCTAGAGCTTGCCAAAAGAAAAATACTGGGGAAACCTACATAAGGCAAAATCTTATGTTTCAAGCAATGAGGTATATAAAGCACAAAGCAACAGATGTACTAATACTAAACTGTTATGTAGAAGTGAGGGCCTGCCTGCCTGCCTGCCTGCCTGCCTGCCTGCCTGCCTGGGGAGAGACTGCGTCATCAAGAGCAGAGCTGGTTCCATCTGCTTCTAGCTCCTGTGACTATAAAGGAAGTTGCCCTCTAGAAGAAGGGAAGTAAATAAGTGCCTGCCTGCTTGCCGACCCACCCACTCAAAGGAAGCTGCCTTCTGGAAGGAGGGAAGGAAGTAAATGCCTGATTATCCGGACAGAGTCTGTGTCATCAAGGGCAGAGTAGGTTCCATTTGCTCTGCTCCTCCCCTCTAGAAGGAGGGGGGAAAGTGCCTGTCTCACCTGTCTGGGAAGAGACTGTTCCATCAAGGGCAGAGTTGTTGCCCTGCCATCTGCTTTTCCTTATAAACTAATTTGTTAATGGGAAGGAGTAATTGTGAAATTTGCTTGTTTTGCATATCTGTGCTTGTCTTTTGTGTGTTGTATACATTGTAAGCTGGTTTGGGTTCATACTGTATGGAGAAAAGTGGGTTAAAAGCATCCTAAATAAATAAATATTTATTATTTATTTGTTTGTTAAATTTATATCCCGTACCTCCCCGCCGAGGATTCTTATAGAACCAGAACAGAAATGAGCTAATATCCGATACCAGCATAGGTCTGTGGATCCTATTTTCATTAGAAAGGCAGGATTTTTTTTGTATTAAAATATTCTTGCTAGTAAGAATTGTTATTTATTGTTTTTTGATTCAGGGATTTGATTTGGAGGACTCTATAGATGCAGAGTTCCAGAAGCAATAAAGCATTGCATTTGAGCATGATGAGATTTGCCAACATGAAGAACCGTGCAGATGGAATCCTTCAAGTACAACCGCAGCTCCAGTGCTGCACAGACAGTACCCAAGGAAATTAAACAAGGATATCACTGGGTGACCTGCCAAACCCATGCCAACCGAAAATAGACATAAAATGTTGTGTGTTGGGGAGGGGGGATCTCAAACATGGTTCAGTGTGACACCCCAAAAGAAGAGAGAGAGAGAACCATAGAGTGCAGTTGCAGTTATCTCCAGTGACATTCAGCTGAACTCTCTGTCTTTCTCTTTTCTGTCTGTCTGTCTCTCCCTCTCCTGATCCCATGGGAAGCAACAATATTGATAGAAGCCCTGTGTCAGTTTCCATCTGACTGTCACTCTCACTTTTGCCTCTATTATCAGCAGTAAGCTGGGGCAGTCCCCAGCTTGGAAGGGCTACTGATCTCTATCTCACAGCCTATAAACTGCCCTTGCCATGAACCTGACTAAGGGGAAGAAAGAGGGAAGGGGGAGGGATGGAAAGAGAGAGAGAAAGAGAAAGAAAGAGACAGACACGCTGATACAGTTTGGTTTCTTTTCTTATTTCCTATCCTTTTTCCAGCGCTCAGTCTTTTGTGTCAGCTTTCAGAAATGCTCTGTTTGACTGGCAGCCTGTCACAGATCAGTTACCACCTAAAGCCGCTTGGCAGGGAGAGGTGACGGCCCAGGAAGGGATCTAAGTGGGTTTATCAGTGCTTCTTTACGCCTCGTGAGCATCTTGACACAAAAGGAAAGGGTATTAAAGATCTAAAGCGAGCCCAAAAGCGTGAAAGCTCCTTATAGGCTGCGAGATGTGGATGTGACTAAATTTTTAAATATTTTGAGTTGATGCTATTCATTTTGCCAATAGAGTAGAAAGAATTTTTGTTACAGAAATGAGTGTATGTTCCACATGAGTGAGATTTGGAAAAGAGAGGAAGTCCCTAAAATATGTGCTTTGAATATTACAACTACCTATTATTTACAACTGTATGTCTGCTTTAAATATAATTTAAACATTTCCCCCCTTTTTAATTTTTAATAAGAACCATTTTACACATATATTTTAAACGTTTTGCTTTAAAAATTAAATATGATCATTAAGGAAGTGAAACCAGACTTTAAAAAAATCTAGTAACTAGTTAAAAATGAAAAGATCAGTATTTAATTCTCTCTTTCACCCTTTCTCTCTCTATATCTCAATTCTCAGACTGCTGTAAGCTTGGATTATTGTTAAAAAGTATATTTTTAGCATGCCAATGGCTTCTCATAGCACATGTCTACCACCATAATGGCACAAAGCATTTCCCTTTGTTCTTAGTTTACAAGAAGTTGTTTTCTTCTCCCTTTCAAAAATTTAAAGAAATCTTTAAAGAAACTCCATAAGCCAAGGGAATGAATTAGATACACTAGGAATTTCAAGTGCTAATTATTAACCAGCTCAACATTTGCACTATCATCTGCCAGGTTTATCATGTGTCTTATGCAAAGGATTAGCCTTCTTTCCTATTGGAGCGCATTAATGGGAGGGAGAATCTTGAAAACAATGACAAACAACATGCCTTAATAGTAGTCATATTACCATGTTGTGTAAAATTTGGAGGCTGCATATTCCGAATTGCACGGTTAGTAGTTTTTGGCCACTGATTCATTGCTAATGTTTGAAAGCCTTTTGCATTCATGCAAGCACAAAGGGAAACTAGTAGCCCTTCCATTCCTTCATGTGTATATATACACCCAATCTGTTTTCATGTCATTACAGCCCCTCCTAGCCTCCACTACTGATGTCTGCCATTCTTGCTGGCTAATAAGTGACAGGTCAAGTCATCCAAATTAAAGATTTAACAAGCTTGCAGAGGAACTCGGCTCTGAAATTTCCCATCGCCAGATAATGTCTACTCTCTGTCTACATAAACCACATGTGAAAGGCATTTTCTCGGACCATTGTCCTGTGGCTTCTAGCTGAAACTGTAATCATGCACAAACTTTTTTTTTCTTTATTTGTGATCAAACATGTAAATTGAGAGAAATATTTCTGAGGATATCATTTTTTTCAGTATAGGGATTAATTCAAGTTGTTATGTATGTCCCTTTCATGTTTTCCCCACCACTACCAGTGTTTTAAGCAGTTTCATTTAAAACAGAATGAACAGGAGACCAAAACTGGGGGGGGGGGATTCATTTTTCATCAAACAGCCAAATGAAAACAATTTCATTCCATTATTGAGGCCAATGGAAATAAATGGCAAAATAACGGCAAATGTGTAGAAGAGAGTGTGGGCAAAACAAAATATAAAAGATGTGAAAACAATCTGATCTCTCTTTTACAAAACAAAAAGGCTAAATGTGAAAGATTGTTAATGGTTACATTTTACCTCTTCAGGAAGATTTTTGACTATCTCAGTTTTTACATCAAATATTATAAATCTAGTAGCTTTGCAGGAAATCAAAACAATGTAAGAAACCCATATACCTAATTAAGGATACGATGACACACACAATTAGCCATGTCATAGGCACGAATGCTGGGTGGATTTAAAGGGCGTGATCAGACACAAAAATCTGGGAAGCACCCTGTACCCATCGGCAACCCATTTTGCTCCGCTGCAGAAACGGAGTAAACAGACACCAGGGAAAGTCCGGTTGCAAATGGGTTGCTACGGGCCACAGACAGACTTTCCCATCTGATCATTCCAGCGCGCTCTCATGGCATCGGGATGGTTTTCCCCCCTTCAGTATATGGATCATCACACACTCCATAGGGAGCCCTCAGTGCTGAGATGCAATTCATCGATTCCCCATTTAAGTGCATCGGGAATACACGGCAAAAAAAAACCCCCGACTCATCCATGGTTACATCTGAACACGCAGTGGCAGGCTGCCCTTGCAGCTTCATAGGACTTTGTGATCATGCAACTGCGGGTCAAATTTCTCCAGAGGAAATAGCCTCAGTCCCCCCCCCCCCGCATTATCTTGTGCGTGTGACCACCACCTAAGGTTACAGTCCACAGTGAGCTCATTGGGATTTAATTCCAAGTAATCATGAACAGGATCAGGCTGCAAATAAAATAAGTGTACATATTAACCATTACCATTTAACCCTATGTTCAGTTTTACATTAAAAGGCAAGCCCAGTAAAAGATGGAATATTGGAAAAGATGGAATCATATGTTACTTTATAGTTTTTAAACATAGAAAAACTGTATGTTGCACCAAGGACTGAGGCAGATGGGCTGAGCTATAAGCCATATTCTTCACCCAGAATTCCAAACAGTAGCACTTCAAAACAATAATCACTTCAGCTTCCACTTCCATCAGTTTTCAGCAGAACTAGAATTCATTGCATTCCCAGGACTGATTGGCCATCAGTGACTGCAAACCACTACCTTTGATGGCTTATACTACCAGTGGCTAAAACCCTTTGCACTATATGCATGCTTAAGCCCCACTGCAGTTGCATTCCCTTATAACTATGCAGTGAATTCTAGTCAAATAGATCCATTTCTAAGGGATATCCTTCCCTATTAATCAACAGCAGTTCTCATGAGACTATTCAGCATGAAGAAGAACTGCAAAACTTTCAAAGATACCCCATTCAAAGTACAGATGGTGATATGTTTTTTCCCAACCCCATAATTCTAGAATAAGAAGAGATTGGATTTATACCCTGCCCTTCACTCGGAGTCTCAGAGCTTCCCCTCCCCACAACAGACACCCTGGGAGATAGGTGGGGCTGAGAGAGCTCTTTCAAGAACTGCTCTTTCAAGGACAGCTCTTGTCAGAATTATGGCTTGCCCAAGGTCATCCAGCAGCTGCAAGTGGAGGAGTGGGGAATCAAACCTGGTTCTCCCATATTAGAGTCTGCACACTTAACCATTACACCAAACTGTATGTACACTACCCATTTAGAAAAAATATGTACTCTACCCATAATTCTAAGGAAGAAACCATTACTAACCTCCTGGGATTCTTGCTGAATCTTATCAAATCTTTGTTGTCTATCTATTCTAACTCATGGGGTGCAGAGAAGAAGACAAAGAATGTAATGTACCATCCTGACGCAGGCAGGGTGCCCCACTCCATCCTAGTCAATGCCCCCACTTAACCATGGAGAGGCCCCTGCAGTACACCCCCCAGGGTGTCCAATTGGCCATCCCAGAGTGGGAAGGACATGGCCTGATGACCTCTGGAGGCCATACATTTCCCACAGCTCAGCTGACCTGCAGGGGTTGGTTGGAAGATGGGGCTGTGTCAATAATGCCTCTGTAGCCTAGCTGGCCAGCATGAATGCACAGGCAGGACACAATAAGGGCCCAACCTAGCCAAGGTACAAAGACTGAACCAGGGAGCTGATTGGCTGGGAAGGAGCAGGCTCCAGGCTGGAGAAAGATGGAGGAAGCTTCCAAGCACAGATTGGCCCAAGTCATAGCACTTGGAATATTTAGAGGCTGTGAGGGACTGCAGGCAAGTGGGAGGTGGTTGGGGCTACTCCTGTCTCAGAGCTAGTATAGAGAGAGGGTCAGAAGGAACAAGCAGGGAGGACCCTGCTGGAACAAGGAAGACATGGGTGAGCAGAACTCCCTCACCCCTCCACATCTGAGGCCTGAGGGACCTGGAGGCCCACACTTCATTTACAGCTGGGAGGCTCCAGCTGCCAGGCTCATCTCCTCCCTTCTCCACCCCATTTCCTCACTCAGCTGCACCAAGCCACATTTCTATGGCCACACTTCCCTATGGCAGTCCACTATGGCCCTAGCCTCTCATGAATACTTTACTTAATAATTGCTATACCAATAAGGCAAACAATCTTGTTTATCACTAAGTTCTCCTTTTAAATTTCACAGTTCTTTACAGCCACCAAATATTATCAGTTGAGCAGTGTTCCCTCTAAGCTGCATTAGTGTGAGCTAGCTCACAGTTTTTTAGCCTCTCGCTCACACATTTTTGTCTTAGCTCAGGAAGTATGGCTCCAAGGAGGGCGTGGCAGCTGAGCTTCTGGCTGGCTGCATCCCTTCCAGCTCCTGCTATTCCCGTGGAAGATTAGAACTCTGCTTACAGAAAATACAGCCTTGACTGGAAAAAAAATATCAATGCCAGGTATGGGAAGAACTAGAGCAAAGAAAGCTGCAAAAAATCCTTCTAACAGACCTCCTAAAAAGAGCAATATTGACATAGAACACTCAGATGACTCAGACCTGGAGGCTTCTCTGTTAGAGGAAATGGCAGCAGGGGGGAGTAACCCCATTCAAAGTGAACAGACTGTGTTATTGCTTGCCCTAACAGAGATAAGAAATGAAATTAAGAATGATATAAAGTCACTGTGGAGATGTTGGACAATTAAAGAAGGAATCTGAAAAGCTCAAACAAATAATTGAGCCAATAAATAAGAAATTAGATGAACTTACTGTAGCATTGAAAATGACAGAGAGGAAAGCTCAATCAGCACATCAGTCTGCAAAAAAGAATGCAGAAGACATCAAAGAATTTAAGGAATTTGAGATATGGGCTAAGAATAGAATTATACTCCAGAAAACAAAACTGAGAGAGAAGAAAGCTAAACTACATGGAGTATCTGTAAACTTTGATGAAAAAGAAAATCTCTCTGCAGCTTTAAACAAATGGCTGACTCAAATCCTTCTCGAAGCAGGAGAACCAGCGTCTCCTGAAGGGATCATCAGCTCCGCCTTCCGGCTAAACGTCTTCAAAAAGGCCCCTGAAAATGCTTCCCCAGACATAATTGTTGAGTTTAAACAGCTGCAGATGAAAAATAAACTTTTTGCAATCGCGAGAGACAAGCAAGGACTGAGCTTGGAGGACACGACTGTGTATCTGTTTCCTGACATTCCAGTGGAGGTAATTATTGCAATAAGATGTCTCAGGAAAACAGCAAAAATCCTCAGAGATAAAGGAATTCAGTATAGATGGCTGCCCCTTGGACATCTAGTTGTTAATTTGTAAAACAAAATGTTTACAGCTTTTAATGAGATTACACGGGAAAATTTAGTAGACGCAGTAACTAAATTAAGGGATGAAAGTGTTTCAACTGAGACATTATGTTTGGTAGACTGGTAGAAAGCAATTCATAAAGTTAGTTAGCATGTCAGTGTGTAGAGTAAGATAGGGTTAATAGATAGGATAAATGTGAATAATAATAAAGGAATATAGAAAATAGGAATGGAAGGAAGGATGGCTCCAGAGCAAACTAATTTGTGCAGTAGCCAAATCACTTGCTCACAACTTTAATGCCAGTAGCTCAGAAAATAGAATTTTTGCTCACAAGACTCCACAGCTTAAAAGGAGCATTGTTATATTAACAAAGTTGTGACCAATAAGTAGCCATTGCTTTTTACAATACATTACAAATCAGTCTTGCCAGATATCCTGAGGAAATGTGGCTGAAAGAGCGTCCCATACTCAAGGGAGAACAATGTCTGTGCGCAAGTCTTCTCAGATCTTGCACCTCTATATCGAGGAGTCTTTGTCTGAGTAAGGCAAAAGCCTTCTGCTCAGACAAAAGTACTAAATCATCAAACTAAAGCCAATTATAGATTTTTTTCCTCTATATTAATCAACCAAGTCGATAGATGGGATTCTGTTAGCATGTGTACCACAAGACTGTTTGGGCCACATCTAAAATGAAGGTGCAGCCAGAATTTGAAGGTTATGGTCCATGCCATCGTAATTAACCATCTTTGGCTTGTCTCCAGGCACATAGCTGCATATGGTACGCAAGCTGGTAGCCCCAAGATTTTCTTCAGGAACTTAGATTGAACATGTTCTACAGCTTCATTGCAAGCTGAGACCCAAATTGGGATACCATAAAGCAGTTTGGCAGGTATTTTATGGTTAAATACTTTAAGAGCAGTGGAAATATATTGATGTCATTTGGTGTAAAAGAAACGGGCAATAGCAAGGGCGTTGTTAGTTGATGACTTGACTGCTTCTTTGATACGTGTAGCCCAACTGTTAGTATAATGGAAATATAT
>NW_015163668.1:203383-225261 GCF_001447785.1 Gekko japonicus | reverse complement strand
ATTCCATTTCTAAAATTTCTCCTCTATTTTTCCTCCAAAATGTTTTCACAGACTTATTGGCATTACTAATTTTCCACACAAAACATCTTTTTTTCCCCCTTGAGGCACTTTACACATTTTCTTTTTCAATCCCTTTTTCCTCTTCATTATCTTGGAGCAGTAAGGTGTTATTGTGTCTTTTGGTTAATTTTCTCTTGCTCATTAGCCGCAGATAAAGTCTGAATCTTCTCTAGTAGCTTTTCTTTATCTTCCTCTAAATTCTGCTCTTTCTTATGATCTTCCTCATAACTCTGTCCCTTAGACTCCACTTCTTCCTTACTTTCAAGTTCCAAATGTTGACTCTGCTTTTTTCCAAAGAGGTTTTGCAGGGCTTTCTCAACCCCTTTCTGTATCCCTTCTAACAGTATTGCCCAAAATTGCTCCACAGTCACCATTCCAACTAATGTATCTTCGTTAACCTCCTCTCCTTCAGCTTCCTCTGTAACCGCCATTTTCTCACTTGGTTAACAGAGTAAGAGAAGAGAAGAGATTGGATTTATACCCCGCACTTCACTACCCAAAGGTATATCAGAGCGGCTTACAAACTCCTTTCCCTTCCCCTCCCCACAACAGACACCCTGTGAGGTAGGTGGGGCTGAGAGAGCTCTTGACAGAAACTGCTCTTTTTCAAGAACAGCTCTTATCAGTACAGCTTGCCCAAGGTCATCCAGCCAGGTGCAAGTGGATGAGTGGGGAATCAAACCCAGTTCTCCCAGATTAGAGTCCGCACACTAAACAAGCGTTTTATTTCAGTCTCTTTTATTCTTATGCAAGTGTTCAAATCACATAGAAGTTAAGACAATCCTTTCTTGTAAATCCTCACCAACAGACTATTTCCCACCCCGCCCCCCTGAAAATAAAGATTCCAACTGATAATTGTCCCGTTCTTTTTCCTCGCCGCTTTTTCTCAGTTTGGGGCATTTTTAAAGAAGATTAATATTACTGAAAAAGTCTTCTCCGTTTGTTGTAGTAATAAATGTCCATACTCACTTTATCTTCATTGTATTGCTGCATAATAAATTTAAATCCAAATATTTAAAAACCCGGCTGGTCGCTGCTAATGGAAACATGGTGGCCATGTTTCGTCCAATCCTCCGCTCCTGCTTTGGGGAACAATGCCCATTCCCCCGCGACTGCCGTCTGCGAGGGGGGGCAAAGAAGCCCTCTTCTACTCCCCCTCCCTACAAGAGGTGGAGTAGCCCCCCCCACTGCGGGGGGCCAAAGGAACAAAGAGGAGACGGATGGTTCAGGAGAAGCCTGATACACGTCCGTTCATAGCGCAGCCTGAATATTTGCAATTTGATCTCTAGTTCCTCTACCTCTTCGAAACCCAGCTTGTACTTCTAGCAGTTCTCTATCCACATACTGCTGAAGCCTAGCTTGTAAGGTCTTGAGCATGACCTTGCTAGCATATGAAATGAGTGCAATTGTGCTATAGTTTGAACATTCCTTGGCATTGCCCTTCTTTGGGATTGGAATGTATACTGACCTTTTCCAATCCTGTGACCACTGTTGTGTTTTCCAAATTTGCTGGCAAATTGAGTGAAGCACTTTTACAGCATCATCTTTTAAGACTTTGAATAGCTCAGCTGGGATACCATCACCTCCACTAGTTTTGTTGTTAGTAAGGCTTTCTAAGGCCCATTTGCCTTCGGATTCCAGGATGTCTGACTCAAGGTCAGTGATTACACCGTCGTGGTTGTCAAGGACATTGATGTCCTTCTTGTATAGTTCTTCTGTGTATTCTTGCCCTCTTTTCCTAATCTCTTCTGTTTCTGTTAGGTCCCTACTGTTTTTGTCCTTTATCATGGCCAGCTTTGCATGGAACAATCCCTTGATTTCTCCAATTTTTTGATGAGATCTCTAGTCCTTCCCATTCTATTGTTTTCCTCTATTACTTTGCATTGTTTATTCAGGAAGGCCTCCTTATCTCTCCTTGCTGTTCTCTGAAAATCTGCATTCAGTTGGGTAAATCTTTCCTTTTCGCCTTTGCCTTTCGCTTTCCTTCTTTCCTCTGCTATTTGTAAAGCCTCATCAGAAAGCCACTTTGCTTCACCTCCACTGTATATTCATCAGGGATCTGATCTAGGTGAAACCTGAATGGCCTAGTGGCTTTCCCAACTTTCTTCAGTTTAAGTCTGAATTTTGCAATGAGTAGCTCATGATCTGAGCCACTGTCAGCTCCAGGTCTTGTTTTTTACTGACTAGATAGAGCTTCTCCATCTTTGACAGCAAATGACATAATCAATCTGATTTCGGTGTTGCCCATCTGGTGATGTTCATGAGTAGAGTCACCTCTTAGGTTGTTGGAAAAGGGTGTTTTCTATGACCAGCGTGTTCTCTTGACAAAACTCTTTTAGCCTTTGCCCTGCTTCATTTTGTTCTCCGAGGCCAAACTTGTCTGTTATTCCTGTTACCTTTTGACTTCCCACTTTAGCATTCCAGTCCCCTATGATGATGAGGACATCTTCTTTTGGTGTTAGTTCTATGAGGTGTTGCAGGTCTGCAAAGAACCGGTCCACTTCAGCCTCTTCTGCATCAGTGGTTGGGGCATAGACTTGGATTTCTGTGATGTTGAATGGTTTGCCTTGGATTCAGACCGAGATCATTCTCTTGTTTTTGAGATTATATCCCACTACTGTCTTTTGCACGCTCTTATTGACTATAAAGGCCACACTATCCTGCCCTCCCCCAAAGAAACTCAGGCAGCAATCATGGTTCTCCATTTTACCTCTTAAAAACCCAATGAGGTAGATTTGACTAACAGAGGCCGAGTTCAGACTGGCAGTTTGACCTGATACAGGCACGTTTCAGAAACGTTTTACAAACAGATGAAAGGGGCCATTCACACAGGTACATCTGTCAGGCGTTCCCCAGCCATACTCAACCTGTCTTATAATGCTTCCCTCCAGAGTTTAAAAGATACCAGGTGAAAGTAGTAGCAAACCCTGGAGAGCGCGTCCATCCCGCTTCCCGGAAGTGTGAATGCTAAAATCCACGCGAACAAGCCACATTGATAATTGCGCATAGGCACATGTCGCCGGAGTGAGAAAAAGCCACTTACAGTCGTGCCTCTGCCAGGGGCACGCCAACAGTGTGAATGCTCCCTTGCGCCTCCTCCCACATCAGTCGGTGCTCCTCCCACATCAGTCGGTGCTCCTCCCACATCAGTCGGTGCTCCTCCCACATCAGTCGGTGCAGTGTGACCAGGAATACCCAGAACAAGTTGTTCTGGGTCCTTTTTTGCCATGACTCCCTCATGCTTCAAACTGCCAGTCTGAACTCAGCCAGAGAATGACTGGCCCAAGGTTACCCAGTGAACTTCATGATAGAATGGGAATCTGAAACTGGATCTTTTCTGGCCTTTCTAAGCTCAGTATACTGCATTAATATTAGTGGCAACTAATATTACTGAAAGCAAAATTAGTAATTTCATGCATTTTCATACCAGTTGCTCATCCTTAATGTAAATGAATGGACTGAAAAACAGTATGTAACATTTCTTACATACCAGATCATAGCTGAAATTGGCAGCTAAAGATCTAACTTAAAGCATAACTTTTCTAAAGGAGCGAAAAATCAAAGTGTCATAAGGATGGTGATCCTGTAAGTTTCAAGGTAGGTGGAAACTACCTGGAAAAATGTTGTGACAGACAAGCAGACAAACAAAAAGAATCAAATTATAGGAGGGACAAGAGAAATACATGAATAGTATGAATCATGAACAAGGTAAAGAAACAAATACAACATTTCCTAACACTCATTCATGGACTAATGCACACGAGGAGTACCTATGCCATTGACTTAGGAGCATTCAGGACTGTTTCTTAGACCATTATCAGAATGCTTGTGTGTTAGAGCTACTTGTACAAACTACTGTTGTCATAAGCATTCAAGGGCTCACTGCAATTTCTTGAAAAGCAGCAGACTGAAAGAATGTTGTTACCATAAGGGCAAAGGCATATACACCTCACATAAGTAGTTACTGTTTCACAGAGATGATACCTGCAAGGGAGCTTGGTCATACCATTGACATGGCAACAGCCCATACACTGGCTGCATGCCTTCACCCTTTTCACCAAGGGGAAAAAGTTTCAAATACATGCTACAGGAAAAGTTTTACAAATTAATATGACCAAACTAGATTGCTAAAAAGGTGAATCAAACACATCTGAGCTGAACTGCATTCATGGTGAAGTGGCTGTGTGTAATTTATTCACCATGTTTAACCCACATTTGTTGCACCACAGCACAACTGCAAAAAAAGTTCAGGAAAAAGGCTGTGAATAAATATGAACAGAATGGTAAGTTGTGCCCTCAGTGACACAAACATGACCAGCATGATGACCAAAGATCACAAAAGTTCATCTCACATTTTTATCACACTTGGTCTTGTGAACTGACCTTGAGCGAAACTTGAACAGTTTCTTAGAAATAAAGATAATTTTGTTATAGAAAACAGACCAAACGTTGTTGTTGTTGTTTTCCTGACCTATTTTCCCAACATAATAGAAAGGAAATTGAAACAAGCCTTATCTGACTTCATGTTATAGTGACAACCTTAAGCCTTCATTCCTTATGAGAGGAAAACAGTATTATTACATCCTGTCTGTATAGTCTTGAACCAAAGAGAGCAAACTATGACATACAAGATGAAAATAAAAATAAAGATATACATGTATGTCAGGCTTGTACAACATAAGATCTCAGACCAATTGTGCATCCCAGGGGAATCCCAAACCCCCATTGTTGGAAGGACCTTCCTAAAAAGCAATAGTTTTGGCCCACCCAACCCATCAAAAATCAAAATGGTAAATGGAGAAATGTCAGATGTGAGATGTGAATTATGTTGCTTCTCTTTGGATTCAAAATGGGGGCACTACCTTTTTTCAACCTGTTACAGCCAATGAGCCATACTATATGATCCATCTCATTGTGGATTGGAGAGCGAAAAACGTGTGTACTATCACCATAAAATTCAGTGGAAAAGAACACAGACTTAGAAATAGAGCTAAACAGACAAATGAGACATAGGGTCCAGAGAGATCTGTGAAGCGGAAATAGAGAAAAGGAATGAACAATAAAATTCATGGGTGCCAACAGAGTGCTCTGGGATATACCTCCTGAGAGCCAATTTGACTTGCATGTCATTTCCTTTTTTATCTGATTTTTTAAAATCTATGGATACTTATTATTTATTTATTTACTTACTTACTTACTTAATTGATACCCTGTCTTTCTCCCTAAAGGGGCCCTAAAGCAACTTAACATTGTTATCCTCTCCTCTATTTAACCTTACACCAATGCTGTGAGGTAGGTTAGGCTGAGAGTATATGAGTGGCCCAAGGTTACCTAGCAAGGTTATTGAGCACAGTGGGCATTTGAACCTGAGTCTCGCAGATCCTAGTCTGACACTCTTACTACACCACACTGAGTCTCTAAATGTAAATTCTGGTGGAACAAAGACATCTTGACCTCGACTATAGTTCTGTTACATGTATTACAGCTTTTAATTATTTACTAAAAATAAATGGTGCAGGATATGAATTTATTCTAGGATCATCTATAAGTATACCTCCACATAGATGCACAGGGAAAGAAAATCAGAGTCTCTGAGAAAACAGGCTGCACTATGTATGTGCTACTCTTCCCTTCACCCAACTTTCTTGCATCTTGGTTATTATAAGCTATTTAGGACTATTCTTAACACAAGAATGTAAGAGCCCAGCTCAAAAGGAATCAGTTTTCCTCCATAAACCAGGATTGTAAACATGGATTAAACTCTGGTTAACCCTGATTTATGGGAGCACTCCAGTTAACATGGTTGCTAACCTCCATGTGGTAGCTGGATATCTCCTGGGATTACAACCAGTGTTCCCTCTAAGCTGTGCATGTGAGCGGCCACTCATTATTACAGGAAGCAATCTGGAACCCCACACGGTATTACACTGCCCATTGCCCATTTTAAGATTATAGCAGTTATATTCTGCTCAGGATGTGAACTGCTCTGCTCATTAGGGGGGAAAACATTAGAGGGAACATTGAAACTGATCTGCAGGCAACCGAAATCAGTTCATCTGGAGAAAATGGCCATTTTGAAAGGTGGACTCTATGGCATTATACCCCACTGAATTCCCTTCACTCCCCAGATCCCACCCTCCTGAGACTCTACCCTCCAAATCCCAGGTATTTTCCAACCTGGAGCTGGCAACCCTACCAGTTAACCACTGTGTCGCATTTACGTACTGTCGAGTTCGTTTCTCACATCCTTGTTGTGCAACACATGTGAGAGGGGAGGAATGAGGAACAAGGAGCCTGGTAATCAGCTGGTTTCATGCAGATGTTGGTTTTATGTAGGTTAAATGTGATGCCTGAATGTAGCCACAGAGATGATAGAATTTATTTGTGATCACAAATTAGAAAATGGCAGATAGAAGAATTACACACATTCTAGTGGTTTTCATAATGCCTACTAAGAAGTTACACAACATCATAATATCAGCACTGATTTAATGCAGCACTGGCTTTTAAAAATCATATCTGTTTTATTTGTCTAGAATTTGTCGCTGCATAGTATCAGTAATTGGATCCCCCCCCTTACATCTTGAGAGCTCTGGAGGAATAAAGAAATAAAATATTTTTAGTACACATGCTAACCATTTTATAGGAGTTTTTGACAGTCATGAACAGACGGAACACTCAGCGAATTAGCTCAATACAATTTTAACTCAAATTTAACTATTCCATTATTACAAATGTCTTGGCCAGGGATGGAAAGAACAATTAGATGTACCCTAGACAGAATGGAATTTTCCCACTACAAAGATAGGTGGTGTTTTTATATCAATGACACAAAAAGCTACTTCATCTACCTACCTCTTCTTAATACCTTAGCCACGGTCTGAAGTAAACTTTGCTTAACAGTGTTTTACCGATGTAATTTTCTCTTGAACGTGTTATTCTATTGCTATTTAGTTTTAGCATTTAGGGCCAAGGGAGCAAAAGGTCACAGAGCATGAGCAATTAGTTACGTTGTTCCTGTATTACCCACAGCAAGAACCCCACCCTTTCAGTCAGTCTGGCAGGCATCAGGAGAAAGAAGGACAATAGTTTGAGTGAAGGAACGGCTAATTTTTCTGAAGGCCCAAACCAGAGAAATAAAGCATCCAGAACAGCAGCAGCAGCAACAGCAGCAGGAGCCACCAAAGAGCATATGGGGAAGAAGCCCTGCACCTTTTAAAGAACATTTTGGACTTTCTCTTTTCTTGGTGTTACTGGGCACCATTAGGGTTGCCAGGTCTGGGTTGGAAAATACTTGGAGACTTTGGGGGTGGATCCAGGAGAGGGTGGGCGACGCTCTGGTAATGGGATTGGAAACTCGGTGGTACCAGCGAGTTTCCAGCCCCATTGGTAGAGCGTCGCCCAGCTACGTGCCTACGTCACGTCTGAGCGATGGAATAGTGCAGCGCCTTTGTTTTCCCCGCGGGAATGGTCCCGCGAAGAACCATACATCCCCTGCCGAATTAAGGTAAGTACTTGGGAGCCCTGTTAAAGACAGAATTATTAAAGACTTTGAGGAGCAAAGCCTCCTGAGGGAAAGTCAGCATGGCTTCTGCGAAAGGAAGTCCTACCCTGCTTTTTGGTGTTCTTCAGCAGGTTAACAAGCATGTAGATATATTAATTCCTGTAATGCTGAATACTGTTTTCCTGCGCATTATTCTGATGATGTTTTTACTGTTGACAAATTTGCAATTACTTACACTGTTTATTCTGTTAAAAAAATTCAATAAAATATACTTAAAAAACCAACAAGCATGTAGATAGGGGTGATCCAGCACCCATCATATACTTCAGCTTCCAAAAGGCTCTTGACAAGGAACCAGACCAAAGACTCATGAGTAAGCTTAGCAGTAAGGGGATAAGAGCATAGGTTTACTTGTGGATTTAAAATGGGTTAAGCAATAGAAAGCAGAGAGAAGGGATAAATGAACAGTTCTCTCAATAGGAGAAAGTGAACAGTGCGGTCCCACAAGGACTGGTGCTGGGGCTGGTACTATTAAATTTGCTCATTAATTATCTGGGATCGGGGGGAGTGAGCAGTGAGTGGCCAACTTTGCAAATGACACAATATTATTCAGGATGGTGAAAACCAAGGCTTACTATGAAGAGCTCCAGGAGAATCTCTCCAAACTAGGTGAGTAACAACAATGTGACAAATGAAGTTCAATGTAGATAAGTATAAGGTGATGCACATTGGGGGGGGGGGGACCCAACTTTAGTATATGCTGATGGGATATAGAAATAAATGAAAATGAGAAGGAAAGGGACCTTGAGGTCATCAATAAAAATGTCACCTGGTATAAGGCAACAGTGATAAAGGCAAACAACATGCTGGGGATTATCAGGAAAGAGATTGGAAATGAAAGTCTGTGTGGTGTAGTGGTTGGAGTGTTGGACTAGGGTTTGGGAAACCCAGGTTAGAATCTTCACTGTGTCATGGGTGACCTTGGGCAGGAGGGTAACTATGTAAGCTACTTTAGGTTCCCACTGGGGAGAAGGGTGGGATATAAATGAAGAGAAAGTAGATAGAAATCCCAATATTATAACACCCCTGGATAGTTCTATGGTAGAGCCTTGTTTGGAATACCATATACAGTTTTGATTGCCATCTCTCAAAAAAGACATTGATGAGCCAGACAAAGTACAGAAGAGGCCAACCAAGATGACAAACAGGTTGAAGTACTTTTCCTATGAGGAAAGGCTAAAGAGACCGGGACTTTTCAGTTTAGAAAAAAGACAACTGAAAAGAGTTTTATAGAATTGTGCATGGAGCAGGGCGAGTGAATATAGAGGACTTTTTCTCCCCCTCCCAAAGTACCAGAACACAGGAGCACCCAATGAAGCTGATGGACAATAGATTTAGGGTGGACAAAATGAAGTACTTCTTTACTCAATGACTAAAATGTAGAATTCACTACCAGAGGATGTAAAGGTGGCTATGAGCATAGATGGCTTTAAAGGGGAATTGGACAAATTCATGGAGATCCATCAGTTACTACTAGCCATGGTGGCTTTTTTTAGAATACCAGTGCTAGGAAGCAACATGGGTGGGGAGGCCTTGGCCTCTGAACCACCTTGTCAGGCCTCCATGGTAACTCGTTGGCCACTATGTGAGACAGGAGGCGAGACTGTATGAACAACTGGTCTGATCCAGCAGGCTGAATAGCCAGTACTGGTGCATATTGGGAATTTCCTGGCTTGCTTGAATTGCATATGTCCCAGGGTCATCCTGGACAGGTATCATTTTAAAAACAGATATAGCTTTCAATCTTGCATATTTCTATCTTGCCCTTCATTGAAATTGCCCAGGGAAGTATATGTCATTTTCATTTCTCCTTTTTATCTTAACAGCCCTATTGCACAGTTGGCTACATTTGTTAGTCAGTGGAATTTATCATGCTTCAAACTACAGTTTCCATACTCACCCAGTTCTGGGACTCAGGCAAATAAATTGAGCAAGGCTAGTATAGTAGGGAGAAAAGCCACATAGATTCTCTTCCTCCCACTGCAGGATCAAACTAATTGTATTTAATGAATGAGGGAAAAGGAAAGTATTGTTAGACAGTTGAGCTAGTTTTCTTGCTGCATGGTTTTAGGATATGTGTTGGCTATAGAATAAATTCTTATATTGACAGAAATTGTAATAAACTTTATAAAACTTCTTTCAAAAAATTAAACAGCGGTCTGGTTACTTGTGTACCATTGCCCTGGGAACCTACGGGGTTCAAGTATGGACTTCTTGACACCCCCAGGAAAAAGATATTAAAAAATCTTTCAGGATGATTTTTACCAGACTGAAGATGGTTTAAATGTGAGAAGGAAGCTTCACCTCATTCTAGGATAGTCTTCAAGATGAACATAAGAAAAGTTCACCCAGGGATTTGGAAGAGAAAAATAGTGACAGAGACAGCAGGCAAGGGAGTGGGGAAATTGTTTCAGCAGAAAAACAATTTATATAGAAATAAATTAACTGCCATCCTGCATATTAAGCTTCCTTACACAAAATTCCATAATGTTCTAAATGGCACAGTAGTTATATTTTCAGTGAGAAACCATTATGAAAACTCACAACTCTGAAGCACTGCAAATATCAAAACAAACTGAACAAATCTAAAAAGAACAAAAAAGACTGACTTTGAAAAGCTGATGCAGCACTACAGAAAAAGAAACTGAGTATGGCCCCGGTCACATGGGCCAGATAACGCGGGGGTGAGGCGTGACTGTTTGTCCCGGGGCAAAATAAAGCGTGTTAGCTCGATCACACGGTCTCCCGAGTATTCGCGCTGTGGCAGGAAGCTCGCAATCGCACGGGGGTGCTGGAGCTGGCAAAGAAGCCGCGCGGCAAGTGTTCCATGTTTGTGCGCATGCGCAGTTCCACGGAGCAGCACTGCTTCCAGTTTAGTGTTCATGCGCATGTGCTTAGGGAAACCATCTGGTTTGCAATGGGACTCGGACGGGCGCCGGAAGCCACAGGATACTAGCGCTCCCGCGATCAGACGCCCACCCCTGCCGTGCGTTTTCCGGATACTACTACACTTTCTGAGGTATTTTTTTACTGCACATCTTCGGCGGGATGCCACGGATTGGCTATGGGTGCACTATGCTTCCCAGATGTTGCGGTGTGATCACACACCGAAAATCCACCTACCATTCGTGCCTTTAGTGTGGCAAATCCTCCGTGTGAATGGGGCCAGGATATAGTTAAGAGCAAACCCTTGCATGTACAACAATACCTACAATGTCATGTTATTTTTTGTGTGCAAAGATTTATTTGCTTACGTGCTCCCATTTTGTTTTTGTGGATTTGCTTGTGAGAAAATATTTCATGACAATATTAGTTTGTAACAGAATAGTCTGACCAAATTTAGCCTGTTTATATTCCCAGATAATTCTGCTTGAACTCAATTTACTGTAGTCATTCCCACTGATATAACAAAGGATGACTGGTGAAATATGTCTCCTAACTTCTTGTCCAACATGTCCTAATGTATCCTGCTCCCAAGCAATAGACAGGAAGCTTCTCAAGAGAAGTGCTACTTTCCCAAGGGGGTGGGGAGGAAGGGGAAAGGAAAGGTGGTAAAAAAGGAAGAGATCACCATACAAATTCTTCTTCTGTGACTTAGTCTGCAGCTAGTTTGCAAGATTGGTTTATTTATTTATTTACTTTATTTATGTCCCACCTTTCTCCTCAATGGGGACCAAAAACAGCTCCCCTTATTCTGCTCTCCTTCATTTTACCCTCATGTGTGACTGGCCCAAGGTCACCTCATACACTTCTAGCTCTTTCTTTGTGCATGTAACACAGCTTGTGTCATACCCTCTGTGGTGGAAAAAAGGTGTATTGTTGATAGTCTTACTTGATTGTAGATGATATGGGAAACTACACTCTTAAACTAAACATGGCAGGCCCCGCCTATATACCATTTCCAGAGCCTTGTAAATGAGCTGGACCAAAATTCATTCTGGCCATGGCTGTCACTTAGCTGTATAACAAAAAGGCTGGAACCAGGAGCACTATTAGATTGTGTCAGGTCCTTACTATTAGGGTTGCTAGACCCACCAGTGGAGGTGGGGAAACCCAGCTGCCAGGCTCTGCCTCCCAGATGCCAATCAGCTGGCTAGTGGGGGGAACTTACCAGTAGAAAGAAGAAGGCCTATGCCACATCGCTGGCGTTGCATAGGAAGTGATGCCATCATGCCAGTGACTCCTGGGTAACTCTCTGGTACTTGGCCAAAAACTCTATAATAGAAGCCAGTTTTACCATAGAGTTTTTGCCCAAATATCAGAGTGTCACTGAGAAGACACTGGTGTGATTATGTCACTTCCTGTGTAATGCCAGCAACATGGCCTAGGTATTCTTCTGTCTACTGGTAAGTCCCTCCAATCCAGAACCAAACAAAGGTTAGTGAAGAAGAGGGCCAATATTAAAACCTATCTAATAAAAGTGGGAAAAGATACATGTATTTATTAAAACAAATTCTAAAACATATACAGGGGCCCATTTACAACAATTATATATAAAACATTACAATACCAAGGGCTTAAAAACTTGACCTTACGCGTTTCGGCCAAATAGGCCTTCCTCAGAGGTCATATATATGTGGCAAAATGGCTAATACATATATTCACATACACACAATCAAGAATATATACAAAGTATAAATTCAATAAGGACCATAAAGTAAATTGCTGTAAAAGATAAAAAATAGAAAATTAAACACACATATTTTTACACCAGGTTATTGAATTTCTAATCTCTATAGCCAATCTATAAATATAGACCATAAACTTACTTCAAAAATAAAATCACCAGGCACAGGGGTCAATATGCACATAAGGCCTTTATAGTAGTAGTAGTAGTAGTAGTAGTAGTAGTAATAGTAGTAGTAGTAGTAGTAGTAGTAGTAGTAGTAGTAGTAGTAGTAGTAGTAGTAGTAGTAGTAGTAGTAAAATAGTTACTTGTGGCAACACAATCAAAGAAGGAAATTTTTGGACCACAGTAGCCATTACAGTAGTCTCTGCTACACCATCACTGAAATAAGGAAGTCATACTACTACCCTAACCAGAGGTAACTACATCCTTTTAAGTCTATTGACTGCAATGGAATTAGTAGGGTGTAACTTCTGCTAATAATTTCCAATGAGGCATTTTGTACTCAGGTACAGAAAGTGTTGGGTAGTATGAAGAACATATTTATGTTTCTAACTTTTATTCTATATTTCTGACACAAGACTGCACAGGCAGCACTCTTCTACTGCTAATAGTCAAAAATTGTAGAAAGCAGCCCAAGAATCAGATGTGGGAAATGACAAAATATGGTTGAGTATTTCATTGGGAATATAATGCAAGGCAAAAGAATACCCATGCTGAACTTTTGCTTCCTTTCCTCCACAGAGTTGGTACTGAGGAAGCAAAAAAGTTTTCTTTCCATGACAAGTGAAAGCTTGCTCCCCTTTACAAAAAAACTCTTTGAAATTTTCAGACAGTCCCCACTGCCAGTATTCTTTTCTTTTGTGCTACCACTGGGTGGGCATTTCATTACAGAGAATCAGTTCTTTAACCTCTCTACAGATCACTGAAATAAATTTTGGTTCTCAGGTAAAATAGTATTCATGGAGTTCATAATTCTTCATAATTCTAACACCTTTTTGGACATCATATACGCCTTAGCAGATACTCTCACAGTCCAGACCAATTGCGCTTATCCTGTACCATATGACCCAGTACCTTCAGCTACTGTTGACTGTCTGGCAATGATATGATTTCACATTTTCTACAAAGATTCACAGTGGAGAAAAATGTCCAACTTTGCTTGGAAAAACTGGATAAAGGATTTGACCTCTAATTCTGTATTCTAGCTGCAGACACTAAACTTGATTTACTGGCTAGCATCAATGAACTTGACAAATAAATGGACATTGACTGAGAACAGGACAGCTTTGTGTATATCTGTGATCAGGCCATCCATTTGATAACTAAAACTTTTGTCTTAGAACTTCAGCTAAATCTTGGGTTTTGCCAGTACGTGATTACTAAAATTAACAACTGATGGTTTTTCAAGGACATTACAGTTGTTCACAAAAAAAAAATGTCCTAGAAATGTAAGGGAAGGAAATACCCAGAAGTGAGGGAAATGCATATGCTGAGAGGCACCCTGTTTTACCACAAGTTCATCTGTTATTCAAATAATCAGCATGCTCTGTCGCCTTTCCTCTGCTGCTGAGTCTTGCTGTAGCTTCATCATAGGCTCAGTCAGTTATTTAGATGATGTGGACAAAGAGGATGAAAAGTCCTTAGACTAATGCAGTGATTCAGCTCTAAGACTTTATTAAAGGTTCGGAACAAGACAAACTAACCAGCTCGCAGGCTGGTTTATATGTGTAACAGCCCCGCACCCAAAACACACCCAAACACAAGTGATTGGCTATTTAAAGTGGCCGAGAGTTCCATAGGCTCTTGGCCGGGAGCCTAGCCTGCTGATAGGTGCCGGCTAGGATCCGCTTGTCCCATTGTTACTGCGAGTGAAGCTCGGCCGCTTCACATGACCGCGTGGTAAAATGGCCACACACGTGGTCTGAGATGGCAGTCACAGCTTCACTACTGCAAGATGCAGTTCTCAGTTTCTCCAGGTTTTGTCAAGCTGACAGAACCTGCAGATGAGGACCAGTCATTTGGACTAGGATCCTCCTAATTCTTCGTTGTTGTTCAGTTGCACAGTTGAGTCCGACTCTTCGCCACCCCATGGACCAGATCACGCCAGGCCCTCCTGTCTTCCGCCATCCTCTGAGGTTTGCTCAATTTCATGTTCGTTACATCTATGACACTGTCTAACCATCTCATCCTTTGCCATCCCCGTCTTCTTTGACCTTCAATCTTTCCCAGCATCAGGGGCTTCTCCAGTGAGTGCTCCCTTCTCATTTGGTGGCTAAAGTATTTGAGCTTCAGTTTCATTATCTGGCCTTCCAGGGAACAGTCAGGGTTGATTTCTTTTAGGATTGACTCATTTGATCTTCTTGCAGTCCTAATTCGTATGGACTCACAAAAGCCATTAAAATGTGCTCAAAATACAAAAAAGATCATATATTGAGAAGTAGATCTGTGTCTCTATATTTTACTAAACAGGCTGTCAGATACTAAGTAAAGTAACTCAAACATAGATTTCTTTCAACCTATTACTTGCATTATGTGAAAATGAATTTCCTAAGTGGAAAAAAAGGAGGCAAGGTTTTAGGAGATGATTTATGAACTAAGCAACCATTCAAATATTTCCAAGCAACAAATGATATTGTACAGAACCTCATAAAACCTAACCATACCACAATTAATACATCGCCATCCCTTAACCTCTTTTGGGAGAAGAAAATACACCCTTGCCCTCCTCTTTTGTCAATGAAAAGTGAATAAGCAAGCATGTGAGAGAGGGAGAGAGTTTAAAAAAAGATATATTTGTGAATGAAGAACAAATGAAGAACAGGAAATATGACCGTTGATAAAAGACGACGGGGGTGGGGCGGGGGAGAAAGACTTGGTATTGTTTTAATGCTTTGACATGGATTAAGAGAGAGAGAAGCCCAGACAGAAATGTGGGCAATGAAGAAAAAGATTTTGAGATAAACAGGATATTAAGGTGACAGTGAATGATGAACGGGAAGAATGGATAAGGAACTCACAGTCAAAGGGGCGTCCTGCACATATCAGTTCTCTTTGGAGACTGGCACTTAGGAAGAAATCAGAATAAAAGCTATAGAACAAATTAGTCTTAGTAAAGGATGTACAAGTCTATGTGTGGGAGAAATAGGTAGATTCAATAGCTGTATATGTGCACAAGAGGTTATATGCAGATTTTCATATAAATCATTGAGGAACAATTTGGGAGTTGTTTTATGTTTTTAGTTAGAGAGACATGTTAAGAGACAACTTCTGAGAAATTTTCAAAGCCTTCAGGCTTTCCTTCCACATTTTCCAATATGCACATATTAGTTTTGCATATACATTACATTTCAACATGCACATTAGATACACAAATGTGATAGATCACTTCTAGTCAAGATGTAACCATGGTTGGAAATAGGCATTCCAATCAGTATCAATAGGTCCAACCATCACTTTCCAAAGGGCACAGGTGACCAATCCTTTTACTATTTTATAATCATTTCCTTTCCTTTTTGGAGGGCAAAGATTTTACGTTTCTTGCCAATTTCATTTTAGAATTGGAGCTGCAGAGCTTCCCTCCTCCAAGCTAAGAAGAGTTACTCATTGAAAGCATCTGTCAATTTTCTCTTCAATTCACTGGGCAGGCTAAGTACAGTGGTTCTGAAAATGTGATCTGCAGGCCAGCAGTTATCCACAAGGACTCTCTAGGTGATCCACAGGTCAGGGGAAGGCTGGGGAAAACTGTATGAGGGTTGCATAGGGATGACCACCACACATCTCAAAGTAAATGTGTCAATATCTGAGGAAATACACATAATAAGAAAACAGGTGCTCTTTAGAGGATATGATTTGGAATGTGAACATATTATATTAAAAGCTTGTAATCTGCTTTGAGTCTCAGTGAAAAGGGGAGGCTATAAATGAAGTAAATAAATAAGTAAAACAGAAAAACAAATGAGAAGCAAGTAATGAGGATATAAGTATTATGGATGTGCAAACTGAATAATCTTTGTTGGAACTGAATAAAGATTTAGTTTTTTGTCAATGCTATGCATGTTACAGATGTATATATTCCTTTCAGTATCATCAAAAAGGCATTTAGAATTTAACATATCAGTTGTGCAGAAAAACATTTAGATCCAGCACTACCTGAAAGTTGTTGCTCTTTAAGAACCTAAATTTACATGTCTACTTGTATTTCATTAGTACTTATATAAAGTAATTTATATCTTAGGTGGACATGTTCAATTTATTTATGTAGCATATTTCTATCCCACCCATCCTTCAAGAAGCTCAGGGTGGGTAACGATGATCTCCTGTCCTTCATTTTCCCATCAGAACAATCCTGTGAGGTGACTGGCCCAAGGTCGCCCAGCTGGCTTCTGTGGCAGAATGGGGATTTGAAATGGGGTTTGGCTTCCCGACTTCAATATTCTAACAACTGCAATGCTGTTGCTGTATTTCAGGAAGCATTTCATGCTGCAGGTCAGTATGAATTACAGTTTCTTCTCTTGGTTCTGCAAGTTCTTGAAGCTATTTTATGAACCTGCGGGAAATGGGAGTATCAATAAGGATTTTATAAAGCACATTTTCAAAGAAAGGAGTATACTGTTATAAGTAAGAATAGTTTTGTGCTGTATGATTGCATTTTTAAAGTTTCTGTAATTTGCCTTGAGCCTTAATGAGAAAGGCGAGCTATAAAGTAAATAAACAAGGTGCAAACCTTCTCCCAAAACTGCATTAGGACCCTCATCACTTTTGTTGCTGCTTATTCTGGTTATTACCTAGACTGGGTCCACCACAACTTTATTTATTTTTTTAAAATCTCACTCCTCCAAAGCTCAAAGTGTCTAATAATGTTTAAAGTTAATAAAATCTAGCAAATAATGTTTTAAAAAAACTGCCAAGGCAATTAAAACATTAATAAACTAATTCAAAGCAACCACAGACAGTCCCCTTTCTCTAGGCATATTCTAAATACTACCATTTTGCAAAACCAAAAAGGTATGAAGAAGCTCATACTTCTTTTGGTAAGGGGGTACAGAGCATGTGCCCCACAAACATGTGCCCTGATAGAAAACAGCCAGACTCTTCAGTCAGATGTGACTTTCAATGAAAATTTGTGAGCCAGTCTGTTGGCCAGCAGGCTGAGCCACTGTTGTGATCCCCTATGGGCTGGACTTGGACTCAAGAATGAACTCCTCAGAGGATGGCCAGGATGAACCAGAGACAACCTTGGGGGAAGATCAGGAGGCTCAAAGGATACATGACACCACTAAACCTCCTCCACCCAGAGCCTCTGGATCTCTGAAACCTCAGTCTAAGAAGGTTTAGTTCCAAATGATGCTGACAATATGCCAGATCCCAGTCCCCCAGGTTCTTCCCCCACCTAGTGGGTGTGATAGAGATGGCGGATCCACAAGGAGGCAGCTCAGCGATGATGAAGCACCAGGCTGGCAGCCTGTGTTCCAGCTACTGAGCCAGATCACTGCCTCAGTGCATATAGTGCTTTGCAGGACTGGGGCTCAATCATGCCCTAGCCAGAGAAAGGCCAAGGACAGGTGAAGTCTATCTCTCTTCAGGGTATTTAAATCTGAGGTAAATAGAAAACCTGGCAAGTTCAACCAATTGGTATGCTGAGCATGCTGCTCTGCCACCAGTGTGTCTGGACCAAGGGACAACCCTGACTTTAGTGATCTTTAGAGACTGCACCTGATCTCCAGCTACTGGGATAACTCAGAATCTAGCTTTAATTTGTCAAAGAAAGACAACAAAGGGACATAGGAGAATGAACATATGCACTCTGTAAATTAAGGGATCCAACCTGACTTCATTTGTATTGTATTTAGACTATAACCACTTTTCCCATTTAGTATTATTGTTTTAAAAGTGCAAGCCTCCATTATCATAATAAAACAAGTAGAGGATAAGTTGCCTGCCAGCCCACTCACCACGCCACAGCCTCTGCCTGCCTGGCTCACATGACTGCTGCAGTGGTGGGGAGAGCAAGGGCAGCTCTTCCCCCTCCTCCCCTCTCCTGCCCTGCCCACTTCCAGTGCCACCACCTCTACCGACCTGGCTCATGGGAGGCAAGAGCAGCGGCAACTCCAGCTCTCCTCCTCTGTGCCTGCAGCACTGGACAGGGCAACAGTGGTAGCTCCTGCTCGTCCTCCCTACCCTCCTCACCCACTACTGTGCTGGCCAACTCCCACTCCTCATCACCCACTCATTTACCCGCCTTGTGCAGTGAAGACTCCTGCTTCTTCACCCCTGCCTCCCTGGCTCATGCAGCAACTGGTGGCTGCTGCTCCCTTTTCCCAAACGCCAGCCAAGATTTTGGAACATAACATCACAAGATCTCAGTATTTTCCTGAAAACATTAACTTTTGTAATTCGCCCCCCTCCCTTTTTGGAGGGGTCCCCCAAGTTCATAGAAAAATTCCCCCTATCCATATCTTGTCCACATATGGGGGCCAGATTCAGAATTAGATATATGTTACTAATCTTGATATAAAGCCTCTATTTGCCTAATTGTGCTTTCTTTTTGACTGCGTGAAAGAAGCACATTGAACATGTATCCTTGGCAACATTTCCTAGCTTTACTCTGTTGCAGAAACCTAATGGATCACTTTCCAACACAGCCTTCCCAACTGTCCTGTTCAACAACAATTAAAGATCTAACCTAGCCTGAAGGATCCTCCTATTGCTTGCTACCCAGCGTTATCTGAACAAAATGATATATCTTTATGTGCTCCATCCGTCCTCCAAGAACTCTGCCCAGTGCTTCTGAAACACTATCAAGTTTTTATTTAAAAAACAAACAGCTGTGGTTGAACTGTTACATACGCCTGGTTTTGTGTTGTTGTTGTTTTTAAGCTACATTTTTAAAAGGTAAAATTCTGTTACCATTACCACCTCTAAAAAAAAAAGATCACAAAACAAAAGCTTAGCTCTACTGTCCAATTTGATGTCTTTTTCATGCTGCCTCAGTGATGGCCAAATAATTGGTCGTTCACTTGTGTCCTTGTCTCCCCCGACAGTTCCACAGATGCCCTGAACAATGCTCCAAAGACTGCTTTCAGTAGGGGCAAATCCTCATTAATCATTCCTGGCTGACAGCATGAGGGAACACCTGCATCTGGTGCAGACACCAAGCAATGGCTTCTGGGAGCATGTATTAAAAAAAACAACCAATTCAAGTTGTGGCAGTAGATGTCTAATAGCCGTTTGAAAATTACACACACACACACACACACACTGCTTCCCTCCCTTCTCTGGGTTTTCCTTTCATTAAACATCTAAAATTAGACCTGTGGCTCATGTTGAAACTAAAGCACCAATGTATCTGAAGCAAATACATCCAAAACTGAGCAGTACGGTGTGTTATGATAAATGGTTGCTAAATTCTTTATGCCTAGATCAAGCAATGATAGCATTAAATACTGATGAAGTGTCACATAATTTTCATGTGGAAGTGATGGCTCTTTGTGCTTCATCTCCTATGGAGTTTATAAATATTTTCCCCTGCAATATATTATTTCATAAACAGCCTCTACAGCAACGTTTCTAAGCTCAGCTCTGTATATTTTACAAAAACAAAGAACACCAAGCTTCTCATGTACTGTTCTGTAAAGCAGCTCTTCCGTGCTAACTGTGGTAATGCCAGTGGGTATAACATACCAAGGAAACTATCAGGGTTTAAAGAATTAATATGATTTTGCTTTTAAACCATTCCTCACAAATGGGTGTAATTTTGAACGGGATCCATTCACAATTACATCTGAATCCACAAAATATGGGTCTGCTTCTGATGTTATGGGCACTGCTGTTATTTTCCCATATGGCTTACAAAATCATGGCATGCAGAGAGTCTGACTTTATAAGGCATGAAACAGCATGCCCATGCATCTGAGTGATCACAGACAGGCTGTTATTATGTCCTACAGATGTGCTTGAACTCTATCAAAGTTATGTAAAAGTCTGAGAAACAAGCAGCATACCATCAATACCCTGTATTTTTTTTCTTTTAGAATTATTTCAGCTGAAAAGGGAGGTGGGAGGCTTACAGTGGAAGACAATGGGTTTAGGATGTAAGTCCATCTAGGATTGTACTATAGGCCTGCCCCTGGAGGAAGTGTGAGACACAAGAATGTGGCACTACGTTTTTTGTTGTTGCCACAGGACACATACATTTTGCAGTAAAGAGATAAATCAGGATCTAGACTCCTGGTGAAATAATTGTACATAGAGACCATATAAATGAAATTCTATAGATATATCACCCTTAAAATCATGTAAGCAAAATTGCATAAAAGAAAACAGTAATGGGACGCTTGCAACAGAAAATTGGCAGCAAGGAAACGGTCTTTCCAACCATGTATGAAAATGAAAACAAACAACACACACACAAACAAGTCCACCACACACCAAGAACATGAAAATTCATGTCTTTACATAGATTCACTAATACCTATGGCCAGGGGTCATTTCGTAGAAAAAGAGCTAGGGGGACTCATTAGCATAACTCATTAGCATATATGCCACCCCCCCTGACCACCGGAAGTGTGTCCTCCCCACAGCCGGCGGCGACCTCCAGCGGGCACCAGCAGGGAGCTCCAGGCCCCGCCCTCCCGCACCTCACCCGGGGGGATGGCGTCCCCCGGCGTCCCCCCCCAAATTACCCCTGCCTATGGCTACCAAACTTGCTGCTGTGATGTAAGTCTAAACAAAGGATAAGACAAGAATTATGTTTCAGGGACAGCATTTGTGCATGGGACAAGAAATTCCTATCTGCTTGCAAAAATGCAAGACATATTCAAGATTATAAAAAGCTGCCTGATGAGGAGTTAGATCAATGGTGGGCTTTCATGTCCAATAGAGTCTAACACAGGAAGTCAGTTACTCTTTCAAGTCTCACTGAGTATTTTTTTCCAGCCGCACTCACAGTCTTTTATCTAGAGACACCAAGATGGTATCTTAGACCTAAGCACATACTCGTACTCCACCAGTGAACCACAATGCCTGGCATCTAAGTCAAGATTAATCAAGCCTGAACTCTCCCTAGAACCTAAAATGAGTAAACTGACACTACTATATTTTGGTCACATAGCGTTTGCAACGGTATAGGTGCCGGTTGCAATCGGTGTACTTACCGGCGTTCACACGTAGAACATCTGCCTTCTGTCCCTAACCGTTGCAAAGCCCTTTAAACCGTTGTACTCTGCCACTAGGTCCCCAAGTGGTGGTATCCTGAGTACAACGGTTGTAATCGCTGTACCCGCCGTCTGATCGCTCTCCACCATCGAGAAACAACTTCCGTTCAGAAGCCTGAGGCTTCCGCTTCCCCCCCCCGCCATTTGTTTTTTAAAGTAGGCGATATGCGCTTGGGCGAAGCCTCGAAAAAAGAAAAGGTCCTCAGGGGGCAGAGAGAGGGAAGAGCAGCGGCTACTTTAGGGTGACCGGAGGAGTGGCAACAATGTGTCAGTTTCCTGAGTTGCGGGCAGTCTCCACGAGCCATTGAAGGAAAGGGGGGGGGAGAAAAAGAAGAGCCTTAAAGGAGACCAGCCGCCAGGGTTTTGAGGAGTCCACGGGTTGGGGTGGGGGGATAATAAAAGAGCCTGCTTT
>NW_015163668.1:184829-203232 GCF_001447785.1 Gekko japonicus | reverse complement strand
AATTTCCCCCCTTTCAACTCAAGCTTCAATTTTGTTCTCCCTCTCTTGGTTTTCAGGAACAGACGCCAGGAGCTCTCAAACATGTAGCGAGGGGAGGGGGGGAAGGCAGAGCAACGCCAGAAGAGGACTGCAAGACACCTTTTAAAAACTTGGATCGAGTTGCATATGTCTGCGTTTTTTGGGAGAGGAGAGGGGAAAAAAGATTTGGGGTGGGGGGGGGAACTGGCCCTCTGTTGAAAACCCTGAATCCAGGCGACTGGTTGCATTGGAAGAAAAAAGGGAGAGAACGGGCTTTAGGACCCCTCAGACGGAGTCCCAGCTGCCTCCGGCCGTCCCTCTCGCCATTCTGTGGATGGCTGCATATGCGCATGTTCAAACTGAGGGTTTTTTAAAAAAAACAATGCTGATGCCCGCTGCGTGTGAACGGGCATACAGCGATGGGCTTCGCTGTGAGGGAGGTAAGTGTGATCGCGTTTTAGCCGGCATAAACTGCACCGGTTCCAACCGGTACAGTTTATGCCGGCTGAAACGCCCCGTCTGAACGCACCCTATGAGAAGACAAGAGTCACTGGAAAAGACAATAATGCCAGGAAAAGTTGGAGGCAGCAGGAAAAGAGGAAGAACCAATATGAAATGGATTAGGGCTGCCAGTCCCCGACTGGAGGCAGGGGATCCCCCACTCCCTTCCAGCAATCAGGTGGCTGGCGGGGGGACTTACCAGGAGCAGGAGGGAGGCCCAGGCTACGTCAGCGGCAACATGGTGATGTCCAGAAGTGACATTATCATGTTGGCAACATCCAGGTGACATTCTGGTATTTGGGCAAAAGCTCTATGATAGAATCCATAGTTACCACAGTTTTTGCCAGAGTGTTGCTGGGACGTCCCAGCATGATGACATCACTCCCAGTACATGCTCGAAGAGATGTCACCATGTCACTAGCAACATAGCCTGGGCCTCCCTCCCACACCTGGAAAGTTCCCCCATCCCCCACCAATTGCCAGGAGGGAAATGGCAACCCTAAAATGGATTGACTCCATCAAAGACCTAAGCAAGGCTGTTAATGATAGGACTTTTTAGAGGTCATTAATTCATAGGGTCACCCATAAATCAGAAGTGACTTGATGGCACTTAATACACAGACACACAGACACACAGACACACAGACGCACACAGAGAGAGAGAGAGAGAGAGAGAGAGAGAGAGAGAGAGAGAGAGAGAGAGAGAGACTTATTTACCCCTAAAAATATTCTTACAGATTGGCCCTGCCTAGATTTGTCTGGACATTATGAAATATGCATACAGTAGCACTGGTATCTCTTTTTACATCTGTGATAAATAAGCACAGTTAAGTGCTGCAGAAATCTCTCTTTGACTTAAAAACACAGGATAGTATACTAATTTGTCATACATGCAAGTAACAAGGATGTAAGTTGTAGGTGCCCTCAGGCAGGCTTTGGGTAGGCCTTTTGAAATCTTTTGTAAGTTGTAGTACAAATAAATTCATCTTTTATTTGACAAAAAAGCAAAACAACACCCCATTTCACAGACACTTCAAATATGAGCAGAGCACAGCATTTTAAAAAGAAAATATTAAGGGCAAAAGTACTGCATATAATCTCAGTGCCATTACTGTGCTGTTGATCATCATACAAAAGAAAAAGAAAAAGTGAGAGAAGAGAAATGAAAGTGTGGTGTTCTTTTTAACTGCTTTGGGCCTGCAGTGGCTGACCATGTTTGCTCCAGCTGCTGGGTATTCCTGGTTTGCTAATCCCTTTATTTGTGGATTGCACACAAACAGAAACAAGTTAGGCACCTATTGCCATGGCACTATCACTCTTGTCCTGAGGCCACTCCTTTTAAGCTTACTGGAAACAGAAGCAACAAGCTTTCCAGAACAGATGTACACCAGAAGGCTACACCTTTCAATTTCGATCAAATGGCAACCAAATCCCATAGCATATCAGACTATAAAGATAGCAATGAAGCCTTGAGGTTTTAAAAGGTACAATTATAATTTTGACTGGTACCAACAGACTGGAACATTAGTTTTAGGATACTGGTAAACAAACAGGGGTTTTTTTATATAAATGTGCAGAAAAAGGAAAAACAACATTTGGGAATAAAAATTTCAATGGGGACAAAGAATCTTACAAATAATAAAATAACTGGGCTTTTGTCAAAAGGACTACATTATAAAAAGAAAGAAACACAACAAACAAGTAGATAGTAGACAAGTGGAGAAGTAAGATCTAGACCAGAAAGCCACAAATATCAGGACAATATCCGTGAACATGTGTTTTGCTTCTAATTTTGCCCCAATTACACCAGCAGGAACAGCAAGAAAAAGATGACACATTGTAATCTCCTTGCATACAGTGACGTGATGGGAAAGGGAGACAGTGGCTGCCTATCCATTATCTAGCTCCAAAGCTTTAAAGGGCACACAAGGGCACCCACATTACAGGTTCTTATTATATAATCTGGGAATAAAATATTACAGCAATTTGTATGTCAGAGAGGTTGTTCAGAATATTTCCCCTATATTTCTCTCTTATATTCCCTACTATACAGGGAATAATTAACAGAAATCCAATTAGTTCAGATTTAGAACACCTGTTTCTGCAATCCTTTGAATAAATTTTCCTATTTATTTTTTCCTGGCTCTTTGTAGAAGAAGAAGAAGAAGAAGAAGAAGAAGAAGAAGAAGAAGAAGAAGAAGAAGAAGAAGAAGAAGAAGAAGAAGAAGAAGAAGAAGAAGAAGAAGAAGGAGGTCTGCAGAAAAGAAACGACCCTGCAGCTCTCTTCCAAAAATGTCTGTTCCCCTCGTTTGACTCCCATAATGATTTAATTTCTTTAAACAGGAAACTCAGAGCTAAATTCATTGTGTTTGGTCAGGGCTTGTGTCTATAATTTCTCCTGCGATGGAGCCTTCTCACGATTGCCTCCTCCAGGACCCCTATCAATGGCTCAGTCCGCAAAGCAGATTACCTATTAATTACGAGGGAATCTCTTGGCTGACCCCTCTTATTGCTTTTCTGCACGCCTAGTCCTTTGAGCAGTAAAACTCATAAGACCAGTGTCTTTATGAAAGGATCCCAAAATTGCAGCCCCTCACTGTAACAAAGCTGATCTGCCATCTTGTAACATGAGCCTTGTTGGTTCAGACCAAGATTTATCTAGCCCACCATCCTGGTTTTTGATAGGTGTTTAAGGTTACCAGCTTCCATGTGGGGCTTGGTGTTCTCCTGGAACTATTACTGATCTCCAGCCAACAGAGATCAATCCCTCCAGAGGAAATTACTTCATCTGGAACTCTATGATATATCATAGAGTCTAAGATAAATGGAAGTCCCTAGAGTGACATCACATCCCCACTGAGCTCCCTCACCTTCCCAGACTTCCCCTTTCCCAGGCACTGCCCCCAAATCTCCAGGAATTTCTCAGGCTGGAGCTGGCAACCCTACATCTTATGCAAACAAAAACCTCCTTTAGAACTGAACCGGGTTTTAAAAGGTGTAGCAGTAACCAGAGAGGCCAAAAAATCTGGTGCATCTTATTTCAAAAAGGAAACAGAAAAGTAATGATGACAGTCTATAGAAGGAATGCAAGAGGGTACAGAAAGAGCTGATTAGGACCTGCTGTTCCTGTCTTGTAAGGGGTTTTTTATATAAATGTGCAGAAAAAGGAAAAACAACATTTGGGAATAAAAATTTCAATGGGGACAAAGAATCTTACAAATAATAAAATAACTGGGCTTTTGTCAAAAGGACTACATTATAAAAAGAAAGAAACACAACAAACAAGTAGATAGTAGACAAGTGGAGAAGTAAGATCTAGACCAGAAAGCCACAAATATCAGGACAATATCCGTGAACATGTGTTTTGCTTCTAATTTTGCCCCAATTACACCAGCAGGAACAGCAAGAAAAAGATGACACATTGTAATCTCCTTGCATACAGTGACGTGATGGGAAAGGGAGACAGTGGCTGCCTATCCATTATCTAGCTCCAAAGCTTTAAAGGGCACACAAGGGCACCCACATTACAGGTTCTTATTATATAATCTGGGAATAAAATATTACAGCAATTTGTATGTCAGAGAGGTTGTTCAGAATATTTCCCCTATATTTCTCTCTTATATTCCCTACTATACAGGGAATAATTAACAGAAATCCAATTAGTTCAGATTTAGAACACCTGTTTCTGCAATCCTTTGAATAAATTTTCCTATTTATTTTTTCCTGGCTCTTTGTTTAGAGAGGAAATACATATCCCTATCCAGTTGCTCTTAGGAATCTACAGATTTGCATCTCCTATACAGGGAGGAGAAGGTTCATTGCAAGGCACTTATAAGCTTGGCATACATACACATCACAGGTAGCCAGAGAGCAATCTCTAAAATAGCTTTAAACAACAATTTTTAATGTTTGCCCCCGTTTCAACAATGAGTACTACAGTTTCAAGCTTCATTTATTGCCTCCCTCTTCTGATTTTACATTTTAAGAGAGTTTCTGAAAGGTAAGCACAATAAAGAATTATTTCCTTGTATCAGCAGAACTATGTTGTCAACTTCCAGGTGGGGCCTGGAAACCTCCCAAAATTATAGCTGCTGTACAGACTATGGAGTTCAATTTCCCTTGAGAAAATGCCTGCTTTGGAGGCTGGACTCTATGGCAATACATACCCTGCTGAGGTTCCTCCCCTGCCCAAATCCTGCCTGCCTCAGGTTCCCTCCCCCCTTCCAAATCTCCAGGAATTTCCCAACATGGAGTTTGCAACACTACATGGCTCTTACTTTGTTTCGACCTTCCAGGTGGGGCCTGGAGTTCTTCCAAAATTACAACCAATATCTAGACTACATAAATCAGTTCCCCTAGAGAAAATGGCAACATCACAGGGCAAACTCTATGGAACACCATAGATTGTAGGAGAAATCGTTCTGCAAATTCCCCCCCCCCCACAGGCACTGCCCCCAAATCTCCAGGAATTTCTCAGGCTGGAGTTGGCAACCCTACATCTTATGCAAACAAAAACCTCCTTTAGAACTGAACCGGGTTTTAAAAGGTGTAGCAGTAACCAGAGAGGCCAAAAAATCTGGTGCATCTTATTTCAAAAAGGAAACAGAAAAGTAATGATGACAGTCTATAGAAGGAATGCAAGAGGGTACAGAAAGAGCTGATTAGGACCTGCTGTTCCTGTCTTGTAATGCAATATAGAGATATTCGATATGACTGAAAAGAAACAAATTAAACAATGATAATAGGACAGATTTGGGTATCTAGACTCAGGACTTTGAAGTACAATTCAGTAATATTATATGGTGATTAGGGATGGGCACAAACTGGGAAAATGGAGGTTCCTCCCAGTTTGTGGTTCGTGGGGTTGTATGAACCACGAACCTCCCCGTTTAATGAACCGGTTTGTTTTGTGAGGTTCATGATGCAGTGTGGGGGGGGTCTTCCCTTCCTCCTTCCTGCTGGGGACGGCACCACAAGGCCAGCAGAATGGAAGGGGGAGGAAATCTCCCTTCCCAGATCTTCCCTCCCTCCTTTCTGCTGGCAACGGCAGCTCCCTGAGGCCAGCAGAATGGAAGGGGGGGGAGAGATCTTGCAAAAGCCATTTAAAGGGAACATTCCCCTTAAATGGCTTTTGCAAGTGGTGCTGCATGCAAGTGAAGTTCAAGTGGCAAGTTTACCACTTCCAGGTGAACTCTCTGCCTGGACTTCACTCACATGCAGATTGCAAAAGCCATTTAAAGGAAATGCTTGAAAGTGGGGTGGAGTGAAAAGGATTAGTGAAATGGCATGCATCTATTTACCCTAACAGCTGATGGGAGCACCAGCCCTGCTGTTAGGCTGAAATGGATGCAAGCCATTTCAGTGATCCCTCTCACTCCCCCCCCCCGCTTTCCACCACAAACCCCACAAACTTCCAAAAACCATGTGGAGGGTCATGTGAGGGTTGTAGAAGAAGAAGAAGAAGAGATTGGATTAATACCCCGCACTTCACTACCCAAAGGAGTCTCAGAGCGGCTTACAAACTCCTTTCCCTTCCCCTCCCCACAACAGACACCCTGTGAGGTAGGTGGGGCTGAGAGAGCTCTTGACAGAAACTGCTCTTTTTCAAGAACAGCTCTTATCAGAACTACAGCTTGCCCAAGGTCATCCAGCCAGGTGCAAGTGGAGGAGTGGGGAATCAAACCTGGTTCTCTCAGATTAGAGTCAAAGCACTTAAGCACTACACCAAACAGTGATGGACATGAACCTCAGTTAATGAAACATGAACTGCCTATATTTGTCATGAAATTAGGTTTGTGAGGAGGTTCGTACCCATCCCTAATGGTGATAGTCAATAAGAAATCTTTATGATCACACCCAAGGTCTACAGCTTGATATTGTTATTACAGAGGAAAACTTTACAGACGCTCTCTAGCATGCCATTTTAGACAAGCTTACCAGCTGCAGATGATCTTGAAAACAATATGCATTGTGATTATATTGCTTTTGGGCTAACCTAAAAAAAAAGTCACAGTTCTGAAATGACCAACTGCCCAGAAACAGGACAGGGCCCAAGGAATATTACCTCCACAGACAAGTAAGAATAGTTGCAAAAACAAAACAAACAAAAAAATCAAATACCACCTGTTTGCGATAAGAATAGCCAACTGATGTTTGGATTGAACCAGAGGATTCCTAGGATGAATAAAAGTGAGCCTATTCTAGTAATACTTTTATTATTATATCATTATATTATACTAGGAATAAGGCCCATTGTGGAAATAAATACAATGAGCTCTAGAAAGAGGCTCTGGGTGGTTGCCCCGGCCTTGGGCACTCAGAGTCAATTTGCTGTGGTGACCTCAGCAGGGTATAATGACACAGAGTCCACTGTTTTTTCCAAAGGAACTGCCATCTGAAGAGCAGTTGTAATTCTGAGTGATCTCCAGCCCTCTCCAAAAGATTGGCAACACTGGTTCCCCATGAGGAAATTACTGGTTTGGAGGGTTGTACCTGTCTGAGGACCCACCCCTCCTCAAATCCCACCCCCTTTGGCTCCACCCCTCAAATCTTCAGGAATTTCCCAACCTGCAGCTGGCAACCCTATCTCCTTCCCAGCCAACCATCAGCCTACCCTCTGACTCTGCCCCTGATCTCTACCATCTGGAGAGCAGTTTTAATTCTGAGTGATCTCCAGCCCTCACCTGGAGATTGGCAACAATGGTTCCCCAGGAGGAACAGTACAGTCTTTCTCCACAGTGGAGGCCAAAGCAGCTTACATCATTCTCCTCTTCCCCTTTTGATCTGCACAACAACTCTGTGAGGTAGGTTAGACTGAAAGTCTGTGACTGGTCTGAAATCACCCACTCAGCTTCCACAACAAGAACTTTGGTCTGGCAGACCCTGTTCTGAAGTGCTAACTGCTATGCCATACTGGCTGTCCTAGTTGAAAGCCAGTTTGGAATAGTGGTTAACAGCATGGACTCTAATCTGGGAGAACCGGATTTGATTCCCCACTCCTCCACATGCAGCTGGTGTGACCTTGGGTCAGTCATAAGTTCTTTTAGAGCTGTTCTCTCACAAACAGTTCTCAAGAGAGCTCTCTCATCCCCACCTACCTCACAGGATATCTGTTGTGAGGAGGGAAAGGGACTGTAAGCCACTCTGAGACTCCTTCGGGTAGTGAAGGGCGGGGTATAAATCCAATCACTTCTTCTTCTAAATATTTCATTTAAATATTTTTTTAAAAAATTGAGGGGCTGTTGGAGGTGAACAGGAGCAAGCAGCCAGGCCTAGTTGTCATGCCAGTCACGTGTCATCAAGTCACCCAGAGGGCACTGCCAGGCTTCAAGTAGCCAACCTCCACGTGGAGCCTGAAGATCTCCTGCTATCACAACTGAACTCCAGACAACAGATCTCTCTTCACCTGGAGAAAATAACTGCTTTGGAGGGTAGACTCTATGGCATTCTATTCAGATGAGGCGTCTCCCCTCCCCAAACTCTGCCTTCTGTAGACTCCACCACAAAATCTCACCCTCAAGATAGCATTTACCACTCTCTTTACCTGCCCAGCCAATCTCCCTCTGGAAGCTTTTATTAGCCAGGAAGGGCAAGGGTCAAGAACACAGGTGCTAAGAGCAAAATATTGTTACCTTGAAATTTAAGAATGAAAATGGGAAAGGATAATAGAAATATAAGAGGGGAAGGAGGGAGGAGCATTGCAGAAAGCCACAAAGGGGGGGGGAGATAAGAGATATGGATATATGAAAATTGAAATGTAATGTTGAATATGTTGTTATATCCAAAATAAAAGTTTGAACTAAAAAAAAAAAAAGAACACAGGTGCTAGGACTCACCTGTTCAAGGATTTTGTCCATATCCTCAGGATCCACAAGCTAAAGAGTATCCATACAGATGCAAGCCAATGCCAAAGGTATATCATCTGGATATGTGTCCATGCCAGCATTGAACCCAGAGTGGATCTGAGCGATTTTATTTGCAAAGTAAGTAGGAAATTGATCACAACAAGCTAGCATGTTGTCAGAGTCCAAATCCTTGGAGCTATGATGTAAAAGTTCTGAACCACACAAAATAGTTCAGCTGGACGATTATGGGCAGACGGAATGGTGGCAGTAAAATACCGCCCTTTCACCATCATCACTGCCACAGAATAGGCTGTAATGTTGGCTCTATGCCATGTTCAGTCAGTCTCACTGAGTTTTCTGCCAGAGCCAGTTTGGTGTAATGGTTAAGTGTGCGGACTCTAATCTGGGAGAACCAGGTTTGATTCCCCACTCCTCCACTTGCACCTGCTGATGTGACCTTGGGTCAGTCACAAGCTCCGGCACAGCTGTTCTTGAAAAAGAGCAGTTTGTGTCAGAGTTCTCTCAGCCCCATCCACCTCACAGGGTGTCTGTTGTGGGGAGGGGAAGGGAAAGGAGTTTGTAAGCCACTCTGAGACTCCAAGTGAAGGGCGGGGTATAAATCCAATCTCTTCTTCTTCTTCTTCAGTAGCGCTGTAGCTTTCCTCCTGTTTCATTGCCATCTGCTTCCCAGTGAAACAGGGTGATTGCTTGACTCTGTCCAGAGGGAGAGAATGCTTAGGGACAGTTTTGTCATCAGCCTGGGCCATCTCCTTATTACAGAGAGTGGTCAGAGTCTCAACAAAATCATCAGCTACTGAGATGTGTGTGTGGGGGGGGGGGAACCAGTACTGACAAGGAACCTATCAGGATCCATCAGGTGCCTGGGGCAGACCATCTTAATGGGTCTAGCAGCTCTGTAGAGGACAGAGGAAGAAGTAAGTCTGAACTCCATCAGGTAATGATCTGTCCATGACAAGGAAGTAAGCTTTAACTCCCCCATCTCAAGATCACCCTCCCCAGCAGTGTAACAATCCAAATCCAGTGTGTTCCCTGCTAAATGTGTGGGGCCAGTAATCACTTGGGAATAATCACTTTGGACAGGCCCATGGTTGTCCCGAGGATGTAAAAGGGGGATTAATCAGATTTATGCAGTATAGGTCTATCAGTGGCTACTAGCCATGGTAATTAAAGGGAACCTCCATATTTAGAGGCAGTAACTCTCTGAACATCAGTGTCAGGAGGTGACATTTGGGTAAAGGTCTCAACCTCTGTACCCTGTTTTAGGCCCTCCTGAGTAACTGATTGGCCGCTGTGTGAGACAATGCTGGACTAGATGGACAATTCAGCAGGGCTCTTCTTATGTTCTTAACTTTTGTTGTTTTTAACCTCACCAACCTCAGCAGTGTGCAGAAAATAAACATTTGGGTGGGAGGGGGGGAGGAAGGAAGGAGAGATTGGATTTATACCCTGACCTTCACTACTCAAAGTAGTTTCAGAGCAATTTACAATCCCTTCCCCTTCCCCTTCCCCTCCCCACAACAGACACCCTGTGAGGAAGGTGGGGCTGAGAGACCTCTTTCGAGAACTGCCCTTGAGAGAACAGCTCTGAAAGAATTTATGACTGACCCAAGGTTACACCAGCAGCTACATGTGGAGGAGTGGGGAATCAAACCCTGTTCTCTGAGATTAGAGCCCACGCTCCTAACCACTACACCAAACTAGCTGACATACTGTCAGAGTATGGGTGACATACTGTATGGGTGACATACTGTCAGAGTAAAAGAAAGAACTGGACTTCGCAATGAGGGTTGTAATAATGATTCTATTTTAACACCATAACTTGAATTGGGAGGTTGCAAGGAAAACAATGGAGTCTATGTATCAAAAAGGCAGTGACATATGTTCTGTGCAAATTCTTAAGTATTCCTTCTGTCATTTATTCTCATCCAAAGAAAATCCTTATATGAATTCAGTCCCAGTTCAAAACCCAAATAAAGGACAGAAGAACAGGCAGATGCTTTCATGACACTATTCATGTTTATTGGCACAATTATTACTGCAGCTCACTGTTAGGCCTGTATAATTTTTGTATAGGTCTAACCTTCCCCCCTCTAAGTAATAACAAAACTAACATATTTTTAATAATCACTTGGGACAGGCCCATGGTTGTCCCAAGGATGTAATAATGGCCACAGGCAGAGACAGCTTTAAAAGGGGGATTAATCAGATTTATGCAGTATAGGTCTATCAGTGGCTACTAGCCATGGTAATTAAAGGGAACCTCCATATTTAGAGGCAGTAACTCTCTGAACATCAGTGTCAGGAGGTGACATTTGGGTAAAGGTCTGTTTTAGGCCCTCCTGAGTAACTGATTGGCCGCTGTGAGACAATGCTGGACTAGATGGACAATTCAGCAGGGCTCTTCTTATGTTCTTAACTTTTGTTGTTTTTAACCTCACCAACCTCAGCAGTGTGCAGAAAATAAACATTTGGGTGGGAGGGGGGGAGGAAGGAAGGAGAGATTGGATTTATACCCTGACCTTCACTACTCAAAGTAGTTTCAGAGCAATTTACAATCCCTTCCCCTTCCCCTCCCCCTCCCCACAACAGACACCCTGTGAGGAAGGTAGGGCTGAGAGACCTCTTTCGAGAACTGCCCTTGAGAGAACAGCTCTGAAAGAATTTATGACTGACCCAAGGTTACACCAGCAGCTACATGTGGAGGAGTGGGGAATCATACACTGTTCTCTGAGATTAGAGCCCACGCTCCTAACCACTACACCAAACAGGCTGACATACTGTCAGAGTATGGGTGACATACTGTATGGGTGACATACTGTCAGAGTAAAAGAAAGAACTGGACTTCGCAATGAGGGTTGTAATAATGATTCTATTTTAACACCATAACTTGAATTGGGAGGTTGCAAGGAAAACAATGGAGTCTATGTATCAAAAAGGCAGTGACATATGTTCTGTGCAAATTCTTAAGTATTCCTTCTGTCATTTATTCTCATCCAAAGAAAATCCTTATATGAATTCAGTCCCAGTTCAAAACCCAAATAAAGGACAGAAGAACAGGCAGATGCTTTCATGACACTATTCATGTTTATTGGCACAATTATTACTGCAGCTCACTGTTAGGCCTGTATAATTTTTGTATAGGTCTAACCTTCCCCCCTCTAAGTAATAACAAAACTAACATATATTTTTTATTTTTTTTATTTCTATTTATATCCCGCCTTGTTGGACATGCTGGCTCAAGGCGACTATATATATATAAGAAAATAAAAGGGTCAAAATGTATAGCTGTCGGCCAAAATTCTCAAATAATTGAATGGAATCATTCTGTTATGTATCTGTCAATTCGCTATTATCTCCATACTATAAAACATATGAGTAAGTCAACAAGGAACACAATAGATGATTAACAATGCAATCCTAAGCAGAGTTGCGCCCTTCGAAGTCTATTGACTTCAATGCCTTTGGAAAGGCATAAATCTGCTTTGAATAGCACTTGGAAACAATGCTGCTATTATAGTTTCTAAGGAGCTATAAGGAAAGTATGTATCTTCCCCATAAAAGCCACCAAAACACATACCAGGAACTGAAGATCTAGATGGGAAGCTCAAGGATAGGCTCATTTTGAAGAGAAAATAATATAATGTAAAGGCTGAGGTTTTGTGAAACAAGGAGAAACTAGAACAAAAATGTACGAGGGGGGGGGGGGGGGGGGGGTTGGTTTTGAAGAAATTGTGAATGAGTGAAGTTCAGGGAATAGCAAGGGTGTGCAATGTTTAAGGAGGTCAGGTTGCATACACAGGAAGCAAAGCGATCTGAGGGTAAGAAGCCAATTAGTGGATTAAAGGGTAAAAATCTACGTTCTGAAATGGGGGGGGGTGATAATATAGGCAGCTAGGGAAGGGATTAAAATAAAGTGATAACAGTATTCAGTTGAGAGGGAAGGCTGTCAAGAACTGAATGGGGAACGAAGGTAAAAACAATGAAAACAAAACCTGTCATTTAATGAAGGCCTGTGGTGGTGAGAGCCTGGGCAAAAAAGGGGGGGTAGGGTGGATTTAAGCTCCAACTGTACTCAAATCATTGTTAGAAGGAAAGAACAGATGGACAGTTTGGCCACTACTGTATAAAATTAAATGGGTAACAATAGGCATTTTGCAATTACAAATTCAGGTTCCTATGAAGTAGTAACTACTGGATCCCTGTTTGATTATATATTATACAGTTGAGTATTTACACGAGAATTCCCACTTTTAGCTACTTACAAGCTTATACTTTGTATACACACGCAGCACTGAAACAACGGTGATTGGACACAATTCTACATAATTAACATGGGCCTGAATCACAACATGGTTAGAAATATCCATATTCTAAATCAAATAACAGTATAACAAATGTTTCCTCAGAAAATTCACTAGAACTCACACACGAGTTAGTGTATCAAAGATTTTCACTTACATCTATTTCACAAAGGTTTGCCTCACCCCTTCAATGGCCCTGGTCACACTGGGGGGAAAGTGTGGCTTTTTTGAGCCGCATCAAAAGAGAAACGCGGTGGCGGGATCAGACAGATCCCCCCAGCCGCCGCACAGGTCTTCCCCGGCATGATCAGATGCCGGGAGGAAGCCATGGACCGGAGAGCAAGGCAAGCCCACTGCACATGCGTGTGCATGCGCAGGTCGGCAGGACCTCGTATGCTGCAGGAGAGACGGGCACGCTGGCAATCAGATGGCCATCCCTGCAGCGGATTTTCCAGTAAGTACTAGTGTTTTCTAGGGTTTTTTTTAATCCGCATCGTTGGCCAGAAGACACGGATCGGGGACTTTCCGGTAAGTGCGGGTTTTTTCTGGGGGGGGGGGGTTTATCCGCATCTTCGGCCGGAAGAGACGGATCGGGGACGGGTGCGCGCTGCTTCCCAGATATTGCGGTGTGATCGCGGCCGCTTGATGCGCCCCCAATCCATCCGTCTTGCGGATCAAAGCCTCCCGTGTGACCAAGGCCAATAGGATTTGATTCAATGGATCATCACTTTCAGCAGAGGGTGAGGCTTTCTAACAGAGCCAGCAAGGAACCCTGACTATAGGACCACAGAATGCTGCAAAGTTAAATGTCATAGAGCACTGAGTCTTGTGAAACTTGAGCAGTAATGCAGTGGTGTGGATCATAGGTTGTTTGCAGTCATGATCAAAAATAATGTAATGAAAAAGAATGCATCCTGTAACATCAATTCATTTTCTAGCTAAATTCCAGAAAATTTAAAATACAATGCTGCTTTTGGGGTGAACTTTAAAATGAACTACTTTGTCAGATATAGTACCCTTAATTACCATAGCCCAAACTCCTGGAATAGGGACAGACTGATAATTCAATTTACATGGAAATTCTTGAGGAGATGGGCCACTCAGCTCAGACCTGACCGACAGTGCTAAGGATGGCTGTCAGCTGACCCATTGCCATCTCCTGCATTCTCAGTAGTTGACAACAATGCAGGAAGAGGCAGTGGGCAAGTAGCAGACACTCACTGTTGATGCCACTGGCCAAGTCTAAGCTGAGAAGCCTCCATAGTGTTGGCTTGTAGCACCGCAGGGACTCCTTAACCTGGCTTGCTCCTAGGGCATTTTAACTTCCCTGAACACCACTGTTTTGGAACCTGAACAAACATGATTCCTCTACCTTCTTACTGAATCCTTTTAAAAAAATCCTTTTAAAAAAGGATTACCCAAAACAGTTTCCTAGAAAAATAAGAATAGGTAGAAATTAAACAAACCTATCAATAGTAAAAATCATAAACTTGGTATCTAGATGCTAAGTTGGGTTAATTGCAGTAGAATACCTTGTTTGCATAGCTTGTGATTTACCAACATTGGAAGCACAAGTTTGTGCCCAAAACAGATCAGTATAGACCTTTGAGACTGTTTCCAAGAAATTGTGGTAATTTCATGAAAACTATTTTTTTCTTTCCTAAAAATTCTTCAGATATTTCTCCTAGGCAGGACCCTCCTAAAGGTAAAGGTAAAGGTCCCCTTGCTCGAAAGCCAGTCGAATCCGACTCTAAGGTTGCGGTGCTCATCTCCGTTTCAAAGCCGAAGAGCCAGCGCTGTCCGAAGACGTTTCCGTGGTCATGTGGCCGGCATGACTAAACACCAAGGCGCACGGAACGCTGTTACCTTCCCACCGAAGTGGTCCCTATTTATCTACTTGCAATTTCTTGCTTTCGAACTGCTAGGGCAGGACCCTCCTAATGTACCCCAAATCTTGACTTCTAAGCTAACTTTATATGTGTGAAGTGCCAACAAATTAGTTGCGGTTTAGGGCAACCCTATGAATTAATACTCTCCAAAATGTCCTGTTGTTAACAGCCATTCTCAGGTCTTGCAAACTGAGGGCTGTGGCTTCCTTAATGGAGTCAATCCATCTCATGTTGGTTCTTCCTCTTTTCCTTCTGCCTTCGACTTTTCCTAGCATTATTGTCTTTTCGGGTGACCAGGCCCGTAGCCTGCGTGGGACCCACGGGGCCAGGCCTCCCCGCTGGTTTTGCGGGCCCCCTCCCTCCCAATCCTCTGCTCCTCCCCCCATCGTCTCCACCGCCGCCTCCGGCATCCCGCAGGCTGCTGGGGCGTCCGGCTGCTCCGGGAGCAGCTCGGCTGTGCTCGCTCGCCTGCCTGCCTCCCCCCCCCATCTCGAGTTCTGACTCCCATTTGGACCAAACATGCATCACATGCGTCTGTAAAGGAGTTTCTCAAAAGAGCTTCGCACTGAACACCGCGTCTGCAGAGAAAACTACCTTTCCCAGCAAGCTCCATGGCGCATTCCCATGAGACTCACGGCTCAACGTGCCTCCATTGGTTGGATTTGAAAAGAACCCGTGGCTCGGGTAGCCTTTGGTAAGGAGGACGACTAGTTTTGCACATTTGTGGTGGTGCCTCGTCGTCGTTGCTCTTAGGGTTGAGTTACGTGTGGTGCCGGGAGTTCGGTGGCACACAGGCGCGGGGGCGGGGAGGGAAGAGGAGAAGTCCGGCACCGCCTCCTCCCACAGACGGGGTTAGTGCCAAGTGCTGAAAGCCATCCGCTTTCTCTTCTCGCCGTGCCCTAGCTCCCCGAGGAGTGGTGAGTAAACAGTCCAGGGCTGCCGCCTGGCCTGGGACCAGAGGGAGTTCAGCTGCTGCGGGGCTGAGCGCCACTGCACACGCGGAACGAAAAGGGGAGGCAGGGAAGGGGGGAGATGGTCCTGGGCTGCAGCCTGAGAAGGGCAGGGGGACGGAGCGCCCGAATCGAGAGGGGGGGAGGGAGGGAGAGACCGTGGGAAGGGCGAGGTGCCTTCACGCCTGTGTGAGCGTTGTCTGCCTTCTCGAGCTCTCTCTCGCTCTGCAACCCTGGTGGGGAACCAGGCCTTCTAGTAAAGGTTCCGCCTCTCTCCAATCGCTCAGGGTCTCCCGGCCGCCCCAGAGCCAAAATGCCCACCCCGCGATCGTTCTGTAAACACGGGTGCTGGATTGGGCCTGGTGGTGACAGCCCTCCCCCACCCGCCTCTTGGGAGACCGCCTGGTTTGCTCTCCTCGTTCCCCTGCTTGGCGCAGCTCCGCCTCCAAATGTCTGTTACAGTTCCCCGTAGATGGTGTATTGCACACTGTGATCCCTCTGGCCAGCATTTTGGGGTCCATCCTGGCACGCAGGGAAGGCTTTCCCCCTCCCTCCGCGTCCGCCGGCATTCTTCAGCCAGGGAGCTGGGCTGGGGAGGGAAGGCGTGCTCTGGGCGCCAAAGCCACGTGGCGCTGCCGGGAAGGGAAAGGGAGCCTTCAGCGCAGCGTCGGCCCTTCTGATGCCGGCTGGCAGGAGCGGTCGGTCTCGTCAGATCGGCCCTGATTGGAGCGATGGGAGGAGTCCTTTCCCGGCTTGCTTCGCCGAGAGAAGTGCCAGGGTGACGCTTCGGATTCGTTTCTGCGGCGGAGTGGCGGGAAGCCCCGCAAAGGAGCACTAGGGCTGGACAAGGCACCGAAAGTGGGCTGGCCGAAAGGCGAGGGTAGGGGGGTGATGTGTGTGCGGCGTGATGTGTGTGCAGCGCGCGCTTGCGCTTTGTGTGCGCACACACACACTCCGGCCCCACCACTTTGCCCAGGCCTCCCCCACTACGAAGGCTTTAGCTATGGCTCTGCCGGTGAACCTTGTCTTCTCATAGTGTGATGAAAGCAATCATAATGTGATCAAAGCATGATAGCCTCAGTTGGGTCATTTTAGCTTCTAGGGAGAATTCAGGCTTGATTTGATCTAGAACCCAGTGATTTGTCTATTTGGTGCTCCATGGTATCTGTAAAACTCTCCTCCAACACCACATTTCAAAGGAATCTACTTTCTTCCTGTCAGTTTTCTTCCTAATCCAGCTTTCACACCCATACATAGTAATGGAGGATACTCTCGTTATGAATTAACTTGATCTGGGTCACCAGCAGCACATCCTTACTCTTCAAGAACTTTTCTAGATCCTTCATGGCTCCTTTTCCCAGTTTCAGTCTCCTTCTGATTTCTTCTTTGCAATCTCCCTTTTGGGTGATGATGGAGCCAATGAACAGAAAATCTTGAACTATTTCTATTTATTCATTGTCAACCTTAAAGTTGTATAATTCCCAAGTAGTCATTGCTTTTGTCTTCATTATGTTCAGCTGTAATCCTGCATTGGCACTTTCTGCTTTAACCTTCAGCAGTTGTTTAAAGTCTTCACTGTTTTCTGCAAAAAATGTGGCGTCATCTGCATATCTCAAATTGTTAATGGTCCTTCCACTAATTTTCACTCCACATTCATCTAAATCTAATCCAGGTTTTCTTATGTGTTCTGCTTTCAGATTGAAGAGATCGGGGGGGAAATGCATCCATGTCTGACACCTTTGCCCAATTGAAAACATTCTATTTCTCCATATTCTGCCCTAACGGTGGCCTCTTAGTCCAGTGTATAGGATGCTGTGGCACATTCATTTCCTTCAAAGCAAACCATAGCTTTTCATAATCCACACAGTCCAAAGCATGTTTCAGTACTTGTCTAACAATTCAGACTCCCAACAGGATGCCTGGTAGTGGCAAGAGTTGCATACAGTTAAGCTTGACTAATAACCTGCATTGCTGGCCCCAGGTAGCAGCATGCAAAGTTCTACTGTGAAATTCCTCTAGTGTTATCAGTACTTTTTGATTCCCTTGGAATTCCTGAGACATTTTTTGTTAGCAAGATCTGAATTCAGGTGCAACCTTAATACTAGCCTGGAGACATTCTTGTATAAAAGAAGATACACAAAATGCAAGACTAGTTCCCCCCCAAGAAATATGCCATCAAAAAAGAGGGGGTTGTCTTATATTTGTATTCACGTTACAGTTATATCCAATATATATTTTAAAGTGTATAACATTTTTAAGGGGGTCATTTTCCTTTTATGTAGATACTAGGAGTAATGCCCATTGTGGGAAGAAATAAAACGAGATCTAGAAGAAAGCTCTAGATGAGTGTCCCAACTGTGGCTGGTGGGGTGGCAGAGGGAAGCGTAAAATGGAGGGAGGCAAGCCATGTTTCTTTCCTTCTGCTTAGCTGTAAGGCAGGGCTGTCTCAAGTCATTTTGCTGCCCCAAGTGGGTAGAATGGGAGGACAGCCTCATGGTAACAGGTATGGTTCTCTCCACCTCTGACTTATTTTTTGAGGGTGTGTGTGTTATGCAGTGACAGCTAAGGTAGAAAAGCACGTCCTCCTGTGCCATGTTTTAATAGCGGGAGATCTCCAGGTGCCACCTGGAGGTTGGCTTATGTTAATTTGGGGCTATGCAGTCACAGCTAAGGTAGAAAAGCACCTCCTCCTGTGCCAAATTTTCTGGGTTCCAAAGGTCTGGAAAGTGGTTCCATAGCCAATTACACGGTTGCCAACTCTGGGTTGGGAAATACCTGTAGATTTGAGGGGTAGAGCCTGGGAAGGGCAGGATTTGGGGTGGGGAGGAACGTCAGCAGGGTAGAATACCAAGGGCGTAGACTTTCCAATTTTCCGGGGG
>NW_015163668.1:175250-184122 GCF_001447785.1 Gekko japonicus | reverse complement strand
GTGGATAGGGAGACCCTCTGAATGACAGATCAGAGAGTGAACTGATTTTGGAGAGTGTTGGAATGTTCAGGGGAGTCCATGACCAAAATAGAATTATATATACCGGAGGATAGTAATGATTGTCTATGCTCTCGCATAAGCATGAAGATGAGGACACATAAGGAACTAATATGCTTCTTTAATTTTATATCATACAGGAAATCAGAAAGGTAACAAGAGAGGGAGGGGTCATTTTGTTTTCAACTGAATCTCAGATCTAAAGCCATGCATTATACAAAGTCATTGAGTCTACTCAGTTCATATGTTAGCGGTAAGATAATAAACACATCAATATTTAAGGATAATAAGAGAAACTGAAAGTGATGATGGAGGAAGGGAACGGGGGAGACTAAATCAGAGGTATGCTTTCTATGGCTAGCAAAAAATTTTTTTTAAAGAAACTTGATTGTAGGTATCAAGGAGAGGGTGAGGTTTCAGGAGGCGTGGGATCTCGGACAGGTACAAAGCCATAGACCCCACCCTCCAAACCAACTATTCCCTTCTGGGGAACCAACGCTGCCAATCTCCAGGTGAGGGCTGGAGAGCACTCAAAATTACAACTGTTCTTTAGGTAGCAGAGATCAGTTCCTCTGGAAAAAATGGTGGACTCAATGTCATTATACCCTGCTGAGGTCGCCACAGGAAATTGACACTGAGTGTCCAAGGCCAGGGCACCCACCCGGAGCCTTTTTCTAGTATATATATATATATACACTATATTCCACACAAGTCTTTAAGACTCCCATGTGCAATATCAGCAGCCCTATATCCTCAATTTTTATTGTAATCTTGTGGCTCTTTATTTGTAACTTATATGAAAAGAATCACATTGATTGGGGCAGATTTAACTCAGTAAAAAACCTATTCTGCTGAGATTGTCTGTGCTAGGTGATTTTATCAAGTTCTCTTTTGGTTCCATTTTCTCTCTCATCCCCATCCCCAGGGGAGATTGCAGCCCAGCTTGCAGAGCAAATTGCCCTAAATTGAGTTCTTTCTCTGCCATATACAGGCCTTCTTTTGGCTCCTCAGCTTGAAAACTTTATGCATTCTTTCTCTCCCCTTCTTCTCCCTTTACAACCCCCCTTTCCTTTTCCAATTAAAATGGAGAAGTTTGCACTGATACCTGCTCCCAATTAAATGAATACTGCATTACCAGCCACACACTCTAGATCTTCTTTACCCTCCCTTCATTAGCTTTACTCCTCTGAGGCTTCCTGGCTGCCTGCCAAGGATTTATGGCAAGAATTCAAAAATCTTGTACACTTTATCCCCTCAAAAATCATTCTTGAATTTAAGCAGCCAACTCCTCAGACCCAGCGTGAGAAACATTAGGAAGCAATTCTGCAAAGAAGATACAGAAGAAAGAATAGAATAAAATGATTTATTAAAAAAGGTTAAAAAGCTGCCATAAAAGAAGCAAAGTTAAAAGAGGTTAAACTTCCGGGCTAATTGGTCCTGCTTCCTTTGGGGGGGGGGAATAACCTGCCCGAAAGATAATAAATGACAGTAAGGATTTCCTGCTTTAGTTAGGAGCGTATTCATGCCTACAGGAAATGCATCATCCTCTTAACACCTCAGGCATGTTGGCTAGTGCTCACTCAAATTACACACCAGCACAGAAAAACCCGGCTAATCAGAGACTTAAGCAGCTGCTTTTTTTTTTTTAAGGTTCTCATCTAATTTTCTAACACTAGAGTACCATGGTATCAACCACTCTCATCTGACACTTGGAATAGCTAATATCATGTCAAGCTGTCAGGAATGATAGCCATATCGTCAAGCCTGAAATAACACAAAAAGGCACAGTAGCCTTGGTGTTACCATTTCAAACTACATGAAGAACCCCCCCTCCATTCCTAGATTATGAAAGCCTACCATATTTATCAAGCAAAGATTTGTCAAACAGTTAGGTGTAACTAGGCATGCCCTGTAGGCAGCCTGAATAAGGTTGTAGTAACAGTGCAGGTAACAGAAAATTATCTAGACCAGGGCAGCTGTTTAAGGGAAGCTTGGGGGACACATTTGGTGATGATTTGCCATATGGTGCTCCTCAGCACAAACAGAGAAACATGCGCCAAGGGTAACTTCATGTCCTTTTTAGAAAGCCACACCAGTAACAAGGGACCTTACAGTTGCCTTTTGATATGCTATAAACCAAGCTGTACTGCTTAGGGTTGCCAGCTCTGGGTTGAAAAATTCCTGGAGATTAGTGAGGGTGAGGTATGGCGATAGGAGGGACTTCAGCTGGTTATAAACCCATAGAGGTCACTCTCCAAAGCAGCTATTTTCTCAAGCAAAAACTGACCCCTGTAGTCTTCAAATCAGTTATAATTCCAGGAGATCTCCAAGCCCCACCTGCAGGCTGGCAACCCTAGTGCTGCTGTATATGAATAAGGTATCCATGCTTTGCAATGTGGTTCTGCATGAGGCAGTCCTAAGATCATGGGATGGAGGGAGAGTGGCGTAGTATACTATAGTTTGGTCTCATCAGATTGTGGAAGCTAGGTAGGGTTAGTGCTAGGAAGGGAGACCATCAAGGGAGAGTGCAGAGGAAGGCAATGGCACCACCTCTGCTTCTCACTGGCCATGAAAGCCCCTTGCTGGGGTCACCATAACTCAGCTGTGATTTGACAGCACTTTATACACAGAGAGAAATATTGCTCCAATTTGTGTATGCTGGGCCGGCTCATTCACTAGACGAACAAGGTGTTCGCCAAGAGTGCGCCGGCCCTTAGCGACACCAAACTGCACCATGGCCATAGGGTTTTCAAGGCAAGAGATGTTCAGAGGTTGTTTGCCATTGTCTGCCTCTGCGTTGTGACCCTGGAATTCCTTGGTGGTCTCCCATCCAAATACTAACCAGGGCCATCCCAGCTTAGCACCTGAGACCTGACAAAATCGGTCTAGCTTGGGACATCCATTACTCCTACATGTTCTGTCACATACACTCCAGTATGTTCATTCTCCAGTAGCCACCCTGTTTTGAGTAACAGCCTCCCAGACGAGACCAAAAAAGGAAACTTGTTATTTCATAAGGGCCACAAAACAGGAGACCTTGAGGTTTACCTCATAGGATATAACTGTGGAGGATCTGTGATGGGTTTGAATATTTGACTTTTATAGTTTTGTGTTTGTTGAGCATTGTTTTAGATGCTTATGCTGCTTTTGTTTTATTTTTGATGTTATGGATTGCTTTTATTTTTGTTACTGTGACAGTCTCCCATAAATCAACTAAGGGGACCCAGACAGAATCTTAAGATTTTGGAAGACCAAGCTCTTTTAACATATAAAACCTTTCCCTCAGTGGTTTCGCTCACTTATAAGGCATACAAGAAAAAGAGTCCAGTAGCACTTTAAAGACTAACAAAATTTGTGTAGGGTATGAACTTTCATGAGTCATTGCTCACTTCTTCAGATCCGAAGAAGTGAACAGTGACTCATGAAAGCTCATACCCTACCATAAATTTTGTTAGTCTTTAAGGTGCTACTTTCTCTTTTCTACTGCTACAGACAGACTAACACAGCTACCCATCTTGATTTATAAGGTATAGTTAGGGTAGCAGCTATAAAGCCTTTGGGGTTCACTGCCTTGAGATAAGTTTTGTGGTGAGCAAGAACACTGAGGTCACTGAGGCATGAATTGTACAAAAATAACAAAGAAAATTTATATATGTACAGGTTGTTTTTGAAGTATAATTCAGCAGCACACATCTTCAGACAAGTATAAGAGAAGCCTGGCTGAGGCACTTAAACTTAAGCCACTTATGGCAGCAAGTTGTGCTTTGAATTTCCTTTAATACTTGCTGCTCCAAACAGCTACCAAGTTAGATCCTTTTACACAGAGAGGGGGGTAGGGATTCTATCCATACCAGCCTTCCCTTTCCAAGGAGTCAGGCTAAAAGGTACCAAGTGTGCTCATTACCAGAGACAGGTCTCACAACTGGGTGTTCTCTCTTTTTCCAGCAGTAGCATTAAACGACTCTGCCATGCTACGAGGCCGAGGAATGCTTTAGACTGTTTGCTGTCTTGCTGAGGCAGACCCAAAGTGACTGCTGATGTGCTTCCCTCCAACATTCTGTCCCCCCTCTGAAAGGTGACTGTATGATGAAGCAGCACTCCTATAGCCTCAGGTGTAAAATATTTAGTTGGCTGTTTTATCTCTGGGAGTAGGACAGCCTCCTGTCGATCATGGTTACTCATCTTGGTCCCGGTTTTGTGGAGAAAGGCAGATGCATCCCCCTGCCCCCAATAAATAATAGCATCCTTATTGGGAAACATTGTCACTATACAGGAGGGATGACTATTTCACATACCATTTGGGAAGATGGCAAGATTTGTAGAAAAGCTTGAAGACACTGAGTTGGAACCAGTGCAAAAATTCCACTTGTGCTATTTTATCTTTAAGCATAGGTTTCCGTGGAATAATGTCCAACTTGTCAGATGTTTATTTTTTATTAAACAAACTTACATGGTGTTACTGCCAATGGCCTGGCTTATTGTTTGGGGAAATTAGCTATGTGGCCGGGGAGGCCAGAGGGGTACAATGGTCTGCACACCAGTTTATACCAAGGTCCGGTACAGTAGGAAGACTCCAGATTTGAAGAGTAAATTAAATAGTTTTTTAATTAAATAATTTCCCTAAGTACAGGCACACTAAGTATTCAAAAAGAGCAAGTGATACAGAACTAAGAAAGCAGAGGTGATTGATAGTGAATAGAGGGGTCAGTTACGGGGAGATACAACCTGTTCAGACATGCAGAACTTCATGGAGACAGTATCATGACCCAAACCAAAGTTTGGGGGTGAACTGCCAGTTGGCATCAGGGCAAAAGCACACACACTGAGGCCATGTGCTCTGACGGATATAGACATTGGAAAACAATGCTGACCAATGGGAGGTCTTGAGGGGCTTGCCTCAGGTGAATAAAAAAGATTACCTGGACCAATCAGGTGTCCCAGAGGTGTGTGGCATTAGGATGTGCAAGACCTAGGTGTGACCAATGAGGTCTCAGAAGGGCAGAGTCTGGATTCACAATAGCATTGATGGGCCTAGCCCGGTGCTAGATGGGAGTGTCTATTGTGGAACAATAGGATGATCTAGCATTTCCCTTGTGCCAGACAAAAGAGGAAATGTTTCTTAATGTGTGGCAGGATGAACCTAAATGGGTGACCATTCACTGAACATGAAGAGTTAATGTTTCCCTTGATAGGCAGAGATAGTAGACTGCAGATATTTAAGACAAAGATATGTTGACAGGAATGTGAAGATTATTTTGAAGGTATTTCCTGACATACAGGTGAAACAGTAGGTGGGGATGGAAATATGCAACATACTTCATTCATGATAATAGCACAGACCAGAGGCTCTTTGTCCCTGCCTGTACATTTGACAGAAAAAGACTAGCCATTTGGTTAGTAGAAGATGCCTGAGGCAAGGGCAGAGACTTGCCCATTCTAGTCTTTTTGGACTGAGCTGACAGAAGAGAAGAGTGGGGGGGGGGGGTTGCCTGCATGGAGGATGTTCTGGTGAGCTTCACTTGGCCTGACTTTTCTCAGCCAGAATGTGGTTCTCCTAGCCTCCCAACAAAAGCCACTGTTTAAGCCAAGCCTGGCTTTATGAGGGCACCGCTTGTCGAAGTCCAGAGGTTGTTTTGGGGTGTCTCTCTCTCAGAAAAACCACCCCAGGTTCAGAACCCAGGAGGCTGGTTACAATGGCCATCCCTCTGGAATTACTACTATGGATAGCGTTTTGTGAAATAGCGAGTGTTGTGCCTTTGATATGCATTCAGTTGTTCATACACATAGCCATTCAGTGTGGGCAGCCAATGCCCTAGTCTAAAACATGGTGTTCTGCTTGGCTTAACTATCTCCTAATGTGAAACAATTCCTTTGTAGAGGAGAATAATCAAATAGTCATGGCTCGCCTAGTTCCAAAAACCTTTCCCCCTGTTCTCCACTAAAAAATTTGCATATGTCTCTCTCAAAACAAAAAAAAAGATGGATTCTTCTGAGGGATGCTGGCTGGGGGTATAGTAAACCAATTCAGAACCTATAGTCTTCTAGAAAAAGTAAAAGGGAAGTACTACATCAAAAGCTGAGGTGACAGTGAGCCATATTCCCTGAAAAGCAAATTTACACAAATAACTTAAATAGCCTACAGTTCTTGCCACTGTTATACTTTGGGGAATAGGGTCATACATGATTATTAAACATAATAAATAAAAATGTATTATTTCCATAAAAGGTATAAAAACTTATACTGAATGGCTCAGAATACAAAAGTCATAAAATGTTACTCTGTAGAACTGGCCAATGTCACACCATACCATGCTCAGAGTCAAGGGGAGGGAAAAGAATAAAAGAGCCCAATGGGAAGCAGAAGCCCTACTGCAGCCAGTGGGGAGAACAATAATCTTTAAAAATTGGCATTAGGCGATGGCATGATGTCACCACCAGAAGTGATGTCAGTCCACTCTAGGAATCACCAGATACTGTATGGTTTTATCACACAGTTTCTGGCCATCCCTAGAGACATGCAAGATCACTCCCAGGTTTTCCCAAGAAGTGATGTCAAACCATTCTCTGACAATGTCCCCCATGTCCCCACCCCCTGGACACTCACTGGTTCCAAGGCCATACCATGGCACATGCCATTCATGGCAACCCTAGGGAACAGGAAGGAAGCCTTTTCACAAACATTAACCAGCCTGTAAGTGAAGACCAACTTTGGTTTAATTTTATGTACAAACACAGAAAAGGAGAGACACATGGGAGGGACCTGGCAGACCAAAGGAGAGGGCATGGATAGAAAGTAAATGAAAACCTGAGAAAAGAGGAGAACAGAGGGAAGCATCAGCCATCTTGCATAGTTTTGCCAGCTCCAGGTTAGGAAACCCCTGGAGATTTGGAGGTGAAGTTTGGGGAGGGTAGTGGTAGGGGCCTCAGCAAGGTATAATGTCATAAACGCCATCCTCCAAAGCAGCCATTTTCTCCAGGGGAACTCATCTCTGTCATCTAGAGAGCCGTTCTAATTACAGAAGTTCATGAGGCCTCATCTGGAAGTTGGCAACCCTAAGACAAGCAGACAGGGTCAGGGTACTTAATGATCTCAGGGGTCTGAAACAAGCCAGTGGTCAAGGGTGACATTGTTTGTGGTTTTGACAGAGAAATATTCACAAGGTGAGTCACCTGACAAAGTGAAAGAGGAAACGTTCATATTTAGCTCTATAGTAAAAGTGCTTCAGACCAAGGATGTCCTCTCTCAGAACTATGTTGGAGACTGAGCCTAATAAAAAAGAGCCAAATAAGTGCTAAAGACTATAAGCTCTTTCTCTCTCTCTCTCACTAGCTAGTGCGCTAGCCTCATTAACATTGTTAAAGGTGAAATATTATGTTAAATTAGTTTCTTATTTATCTCAAACTAGTTTGACATTTCTATTAAAAACTGAGATCCTTCAGAACTGCTCCCTGGCCCAGGGAAATGACAAATCTCCACATACTTGAACAGGAATATTTATTTAGGCCCACAGCCTGTATATTCAGGATTGACTGGGTTTTGAAACTGATCTTCTGACCATGTCCCCTACTAAATGGAGATGCTGTGAATTCAGTTGTTGAATTTAACATGTTTGAAGGCGATGATCAGATCAGACTGGATTGATCGATCAGTATGTTCAGTCTGTGCCAAGCAGCCACAAATGTCTACCAAATCAGTTTGCATCAAGTTTTTCTAAAACTGCACATACACAAAGATATTGCTGATTCAAACTACTTAGCAGCCATTAGCATCACTTAGGACTACTTAGACAAACACTGAAGAGTAGGATTTTATCGAAATGCAGAATTTATATAGTTGATCTAATTGCCTGTTTAAACAATTGTATGAAAAGCTATCAAACTGATTGTGAAAAAATCAAGTCTCTGTTTGCAACCAATGAGCCAAACCAGCAAGTGTTAGAGCATCCCTGCTGCTAAACCATTTCTACCCCATTCAAGGTAACTATATAGCTACTTCACACATGACACCCTACCTACATTTCCATAAAGAAAATCAGAAGCCGCAGCAATAGATACACCACTGTAACTAGGGATGCCAACCTCCAGGTGGGACCTGAGGATCCCCCAGAATAACAGCTCATCTCCAGATTACAGAGATCAATTCCCCTGGAGAAAATGTTTGTTTTGGAGGGGGAACTTTTTGGCATTGCACCCCACTGAGGTGCCTGCCCTCCTCAGGCTCCATCCCCAAATCTCTAGGAGTTTCCCAACATGGATCTGGTAACCCTACCCCCCATCCCCCACCAGTGGCCAGGGGACCTGGCAACTCTATGTAACAGTGCCATGAGTGAACACTGCACAAGTGCTGTAATTACATGCTTTTGGAAGCCCCGGCAAAACAGGTTCCAATATAATGTGTGATCCTGGCAAAATACAGAACATATTTTAACATAAGAAGAGTCCTGCTGGATCAATCCAGTGGTCCATCTAGTTCACCATACTGTTTCACATAGTGGATTATGTGTTTCCCTGGCTTTTGTAGCAGGGTGGGGCTTGGAAAGGTACAGCCCTTGGTGCTGAGCAAAATCTTACCAAAGCTGATAGTGGGTTTGTGGCATCTCAGGGAAGGGGGATGAGGGCTTCCCCCACCCTGCACATTGTGTGCACATGAGGATAATGAAGGCCGGGGGAAGCCACTAGTCAAGTTTGGAGCCAGGGTGGATTTGCCAAAACAAAGGTAGCTATGGTTGGGCTGCTTAGTGCAGCCCACCCATTTAAATATTAGCATAACTAAGGGGGCGGTCACACACGAGAGATAAAGTGGGGGGGGGGGGGG
>NW_015163668.1:164079-175121 GCF_001447785.1 Gekko japonicus | reverse complement strand
TTTGCTGTTTCCGATGTGCTTCAACAAGGAATTGATTAATCGCATCTCCGCACCGAGGGCTCCCTATGGACTTTGCGATGATGCGCATACAGAGAAGGGGGGGGACAATGGCACAGAGTTGGGATGGCCTGAACAGACCATCCTGACACCATGAGAGCACGCTGGAGTGATCATACATGGGAAACTCTGTCCGTGGCCCGTCGCAACCTGTTTACTACCGGATTTTCCCTAGTGTCTTTTTACTCTGCTCCTGCGGCAGAGCAAAATGGGTTGCCGACGGGTGCAGGGCGCTTCCCAGATGTTCATGTCTGATCGTGCCCTTTAAATCCACTTGGCATTCGTGCCTATGGCGGGTCTAATTGTGTGTGTGATTGCACCCTAATACGCATGTTGTAGATCAGCTATTTAAATTAACTAGTTAAACCCATGCTGTACTCTCATGTCTTCATTTTGGGTGCTGAGGCAAAAATGACAGAAAAGACAGCTGTCAAAAAAGGAGGCAGGATTTGATAATGGAGTCGAGCTGTTTATCTGACTACTAAATGACCAAAAAAGGTAACAGTTTGGCAGTCCAAGAAGAAAAGTTGTTTGGAAAAGGAAAAAGTAGCTGATCTACCCCCAGTACATGGCAGGAGACAAAAAATGCAGGAGCTGGAGAAAGAAATCGAAACAAATTAATTTTCAGGATGTATAAATGGGAACAGGTTATACAAGAGAGGAGATACCAAGAAGGCAGATATGGAAAGACCCAGGTGTGAGAATTAGAAAACTGAAAACCGGGGCCCACTCCTCTTCTCTGCCTACCACCAGACCCCCCCATGCCTCCCTTCCCACTCACTGACCCCCATGCCTGTGTATCTTTTCTCCACCCCCTCATGAGCCTTCTCACCACCTGCACTCACAGATGCCTGCCCCACCTATGCACCCATTCTCTGATGATTCTGTGCAGTAAATACAGTTGGGATCATAGACAACAGAGTACCTGTAAGGTGATGGTATTCCAGCCGAGCTATTCAAAGTCTTAAAAGATGATGCTGCACTCAATTTGCCAGCAAATTTGGAAAACGCAACAGTGGCCACAGGATTGGAAAAGGTCAGTATACATTCCAATCCCAAAGAAGGGCAATGCCAAGGAATGCTCAAACTATCACACAATTGCACTCATATCACACGCTAGCAAGGTCATGCTCAAGATCCTACAAGCTAGGCTTCAACAGTACATGGATAGAGAACTACCAGAAGTACAAGCTGGGTTTCGAAGAGGTAGAGGAACTAGAGATCAAATTGCCAACATTCACTGGATTATGGAGAAAGCAAGAGAGTACCAGAAAAACATCTACTTGTGCTTCATTGACTATGCTAAAGCCTTTGACTGTGTGGATCACAACAAACTATGGCAGGTCCTTAAAGAGATGGGAGTACCACACCACCTCACATGTCTCTTGAGAAACCTGTATAAGGGCCAAGAAGCGACAGTTAGAACCGGATATGGAACAACTGATTGGTTCAGCATAGGAAAAGGAGTACGACAAGGATGTATATTGTCGCCTTGCTTATTTAATATATATGCAGAGTACATCATGCGAAATGCTGGCCTGGATGAATCACAAGCGGGAATTAAGATTGCTGGGGAAAAGATCAACAACCTCAGATATGCAGACGATACCACTCTAATGGCAGAAAGTGAAGAGGACCTAAAGAGCCTCTTGCTCAGGGTAAAAGAGGAGAGCGCAAAAGTGGGCTTGAAGCTCAACATCAAAAAAACTAAGATCATGGCATCCGGCCCCATCACTCCTTGGCAAATAGAAGGGGAAGTCGTGGAAGTAGTGACAGACTTCACGTTCCTGGGATCCCAGATCACCGCAGACTGTGACTGCAGCCATGAAATTAAAAGACGCCTGCTCCTTGGGAGGAAAGCGATGGCGAACCTAAACAGCATGATAAAAAGTAGAGACATCACCCTGCCAACAAAAATCCGCATGGTCAAAGCAATGGTATTCCCAGTAGTCATGTATGGCTGCGAGAGTTGGACTATAAGGAAGGCCGAGCGCCGAAGAATAGATTCTTTTGAACTATGGTGCTGGAGAAGACTCTTGAGAGTCCCTTGGACTGCAAGAAGATAAAAAGTAGCTGATCTAAAAGAAATCAACCCTGACTGTTCCCTAGAAGGCCAGATAATGAAACTGAAGCTCAAATACTTTGGCCACCAAATGAGACGGGAGCACTCACTGGAGAAGACCCTGATGCTGGGAAAGATTGAAGGTCAAAGAAGACAGGGACGGCAAAGGATGAGATAGTTAGACAGTGTCATCGATGCAACGAACATGAAATTGAGCGGGCTTCGGAGGATGGCGGAAGACAGGAGGGCCTGGCGTGATCTTGTCCATGGGGTCGCGAAGAGTCGGACTCGACTGTGCGACTGAACAACAACCTGCAAGCAAGTTAGTGGGGAACGGGTGGGTGAGCAGATGCATGGAGATACATGGTCAGTGGCAGCAGGCCCTGCCAGAAGCCCTGAGCCCCCGCAATTGCCCCATTTTAGAGTATGCTGATGCCAGCCCTGCTGAAGACAAAAAAAGGAGATAGAAACAAATGCTGGCCAATAGATCAAAACAGTGGCATATAGGAATACCTAATGACCAGCGAGGAAGGGGTTCAGAAGTGCAGAATAGAGAAGAATTAAAGATTTACTCATCTGTGCGGAAAGGCAAACTGCAAGAACTGACTATGGCGTGAGTGGAATGACAAGGAATGAGGGAGTCAAGGGACCATAACACTGCTGCATCCCTGAGAGGGGACCCACACGGTAGTAGCTCTGATGTGATACATAAGGGTGAGAGGTGGGCAGATTTAAGATCAAGAACTGCCATATTTACAGTATCGACTTTGACATGTCATCAAAAAATCCCAAGGCAAATGTCATCAAGAGCATTAGATATATTGAATAGGGCACAAGGTGAAACGTCAGGGAGCCTTCAGGCCATCTGTCATGGCTTCATGTAATTCAGAGCTGAAACTCTTTGCTGACCACACATTTACTAGATAATATTTTAGGTTACAAAACATGCTTGTCTCCACATCACCTTTCATGATTTCTCCATCAAGCACCCCAATGGACTTATGTCTCACGCAACATTTGAACCCAGGTCCAAGTCAGTGCTCGGAATAGGGTTGCCAAATATGTTTTGGCCGGGAGCGGGGGGCTTGAACGTGCGCGCACGCCGCGTGCGCGTCACCCAGAAGTGACATCACATGCTGGGGGCGGGGCCATGCCATTTGAGGGGAAAACTCTTCCGGGTGACGCGCACGCAGGGGTGGGGTTTTCCCCGGGCCCCGATTCCGCGGGAGCGGAAAGCGGGGCTCAAAAGCGGGGGGAAATCCGCCCCCCGGGGGCATTTGGCAGCCCTAGCTCGGAAGCACACTATAAAAGCAATCTGCAGAATTAATGACAAAAGATTTTTTTTGGACTGTATCATTCCATACTGTGAGAGATGGACTACACTTCTCCATAATGACCCTGCACACAGAAAAGTAGTATGTCAGGAGAAAGTTTCTCCCTCACCCGCTCAATGTGCAAACTTTCCTACTTGCATCAAAAAGTGTATGTTGGGGTGTGTGTGTGCTGAAGAGCAACTTCTTTTCCTACCTGTAGTTTGAGGCAGTCCAGCCTGGGAAAAGCATTCATGTTTGATCCTTCTGACTGCATAATGCGGCCCTCCAATATTCATTATAGACAAGCAGATTAATTAATATGAAAACTGTAGGTTTATTTAATTAAATCCTAAAAGTATATATTATAAAGTGACTAAATTACTAAATACGCCAAATTACAATGACATAAGGATGACAAAGATCACTGCAAACTACATGATCAAAGAACTACCTGAGTGGTACATTATATCAAACCAGTTCAGCAAATGTAAGAAATAGGCTCTTTATAAAAGCAGCACACATACTGCAGATGTATTTACAATGGGGAAAAAACCCTTTAATCTATGACAAAGCAGCGTGGGAGAAATGAAAAAGTTTTGCTTCACTCCCTGCAGAGCTCCATTCCAGAGATTCAAGATGGATTCAAGCACCTTGTCTAAACACAAACAGTCAAGAAGCTTTCATTTGATCTGCTTCTACAGACCATGAGATATTGTTACAGTACAGGGCGAAAAACAATAAGAGCTGAGCTACTACAATAATTTAATTGCCACTAATATGTTCCAGCATAGTTCAAGCCATGAGGAAGTCAATTGTCCCTGAAAGGCTATCCAAAAGGAAATTCCTTACTGAACTGTATGGTTCTGAATCAGTTTCTGTAATTCTAAAATACAAATATATAGTGTTAAAGAATCACGAGTAGGCAATAAAATATTTACAACAGCTGATAAATCATGAAAGGTACTAGCCAGGTTTTAAGCTCTTTGGATCTACACATTCTAGCTTTGATCTCAGGAGGGCAATAATATTTTATTGGACTTGATAATCTCACATGGAGGAAGTGATTGATTTCTTACATCATCTCATTCTTCAGCAAGAACGAGGTGATCAGTACTGTCTAAGAAAGTGAAATTATGGACACACATCATTAATTCATGTATCAGTGGTAATTATGTGATTCCAGGGGTCTTCAACCACATTAAGAACACTTTTAAAGAGAAAAATACTGCATCCTTAGGTCACATAAAGCATGAATTATCAATACAGCCTTTAGGAAAAGAAACAGAATCTCTGCCATAACAAGCAACAGGATTCAGGTCTTTCTGACTTACGGGTTTAATGGTTGAGCTGACAAAAACTCATCCTTCAGTTGCCAGCTCTTGCCTTTTATTTTTCCACGGTCTGGTTCTTTGTAGAGCTTAGAAGAGGAAACATGGAATTCCGTGCATAAATAAAATTATATACTATTTTAGAATTTGTATATTTCTGTCCCATGTTTAAAGAAAAGACATAAATATATCCAGTACATGCAAATGTGTTTATAAATGTCTCAAGGTATTTGTAGCCTGGAGACAAGATGTTAGAATAGGGCACTGGAAGCAATAATTGGATATGTTGGCAAAATATGGGAGCTTTGGTTTTCCACCTCCCAGTTTGTGGCCTGCTTGCTATGGACAAGTCACAGGCCAAGTCCCAAATATGTTGCCAGCAAAATATTTAGCCTCTTTTCCATTGGATAGCTACTAGGAACATCCTTGTATGCATGGAACAGTCGTTACAACTACTATAATGTTTGTAGTGATTTGCCACATGTTGTCAGCTCTAGATTGGGAAATTCCTGAAGATTTGAGAGCAGATCCTGTAGAGTATTGAGTTGGGGGGGGGGGGGAAGGGAGCTTAGCAAGGATGTGACACCATACAGTCCACATTCCAAAAGCTGCTGTTTTCTCCAGAGGAACTGATCTCTGTAGTCTAGAGATCAGTTGTAATTCTGGGAGAGCTCCAGACCCCACCTGGAGGTTGGCAATCCTACAATGATGGATTGTCCATAGAATATAGAAAGCTTCCACAGTTGACACTGTCATGGAAACTTCCTACATGATGGGGGAAATCCTATTGATCATCCTGTGATTACAGTTACTGCAGAGAGTATCCTTCATCTGAAGTCAGTTTTGGACAATTTCCACATGGTGTGCTAAACATATAAATCGGTCCTTATTCTCGAGGTACAGTTTTGAGAATTTTCACTTTCTCTTGATATCTCTAGTTAACATCAAAATATGTCACAAAAAGAAGAAGTCTAAAAGACCCTCAATAGATAGCAATGAAGACGTTAGTTTCAGAGGGTAGTCCTGCTGGTGTGACAAAGGGCACTTTGACTCTTGAAAGCTTATACTCCGAAAATCATGTTGGTATCTAAGGTCTGACTGGACTCAGATGAAGAAATTATATTTAAACTGTTATCATCAGACACCAGTGTGTGTACTGTGGTCACAATAAGCCATTTGAAGTCCTATCTCTTTTGCCACACTGACGTAGTTCAAGAATTGGGATTGTACAGATGACAACCCAGATGACATGAGCAAGTCAACTACCAGTGGAGGAACAAGCAGACTCTAGATGTGTTGTTTGTTTTTTAATTATCAGTCTTTATTAGTGGTCAGCAGCTTGATAGATGGAATCAGAGGAAGAATGAAACAAGTTTCCTGCTGAGGTTTTCTTCATACCAGTTTTCTTCATAGCATTGCTTCCTGTGTGGCTGCCAGGTTGCTGCCTCCTTGCACCCTCCACTCTCTGATTTGTCAGCTGCAGAGCTCAATGTTCTGAGTTTTAAAAAAGTTACAGGAGACTACAGAGAGCTAATGACAGTTGAGGAAATCAGGAATGGCCAATAACCACCTGTGTGGGGCAGCAATGCTGCTGGCCCAACCTCCCCGATGGCTTCAAATAAGCTCCCCCCTACCTCCTACACCTGATGAGCAGCTGTCTGTCAGGTGCAACAGTGGGTGCAGGGTGCTTAAAGCCATCAGGGAGCCCAACCCAGCAGTAACGCCTTAGCAATCCTGCCTGCCCAGCCTCCACATTGGCTTGCAATACCCCACCCCTCCCCCTCCTACACTGGATAGGCAGCTGCCTGTCAGGTGTAGAAGAGGGAGTGGGATGCTTACAGCTATCGGGGAGGCTTGCTCAGCAGGATTGCCTTAGTACTGCTGCTGGCCCAGCCTCACCAATGCCTTTAAACACACTCCCCCCCACACACCGGATAGGCAGGTGTCTGGTAGTGTAGGAGCAGGGCCAGGGTACTTTAATCCATCAGGGAGGCTGCCCAGGCAGAAACACCTTAGCAATGCTGCTGGGCCAGCCTGCTTTAGACACACTTCCACCCACCCCTCCTCCAACTGACAGGTGGTTGTGTGTCAGGTGCAGGAGCAGGGGCAGAGCATTGAAAGCCATTAGATAGGGTGCCCAAGCAGCAATTGCCCCACCCCTGCTACTGCAGTGCTCTGGCTGATGTACAATCAGAGATAAAACAAGATAAAAACATTAGTACAACATTAAAGACAATCAGATGGCAAATAACCAGTCTTCATTCCAACTCCCACTGCTGGCTACTTTATGGACAGGGGGGAGGAGGGCAAAATAGATGCAAAGAACAGGGAACGGGAAGGGTGCCAGCCAAGATGTAATCGTCACTGTCCTCAACCAAAATTCAATGACCAGGCCAAACCCCTGTACCAAGAAACTCAAAATAAGGGGAGTGCATTCCTACCATGATGTCAACCCCCACTACAAAGAGATTTCTGAGAAACACAACCCCTAAGGGGGTAAAAAAGGGGCAAAATATGTTCCCCCAATTGTTTCCCATGTGCCTCTTTGCCACCCCCACCCCCCAAATTGGTCAACTGTAGCTTAGAGTTCTGAGGTAAAAACACCGTTAAAAGAGACTGGAGACAATTGAGGACAGTAACAGAAATCAGCGATTCAAGACTCCTGAATAGACGTTTCTCATAACACCCAGCATGGCAACTGAGTTTATGAATGTTCATGGGGAGACAGTAAAGAACCTTTCTAGAAGCCATTTTGATGCGTGCCTCCCTCATGAACCTGAAGAAATGTCCACCACATCACCACTCCCTCAGACCAACTCCCCCTCATACCTCTCACCTCTTACTGCCCCCAAGAAAGCTCCTGGCAAACGTTGAGCCACATACAACAACGCTACAAGGAGGAGGTAACTTAGGAATGCAGCAAAGACATTTGCACATAGTACTTCTGAAGTGCACTGAGCTGCGCTGGCCAAGGACCAGCAAGATCACCCTGAGGTGCTCAGAACAACACATCTCCATATGAGCAAAACAGTGTGGTCTACAGAGAGGCCCTTGAGTATAGAGGGGAAAAGTACATGTGTCTCATTTCATTTTTTACATTACAATCTTCTCCATTAGAATTCCTACAACAAATGTTACATTTCAAACTTCACATCATCAGTATTATAAATGGATTTACGGAACTTAAATACCGTCGTGAAGCACGGGTATCAGGCTAGTATGCAAATACATACACAGCAGGACAGAGACAGGGTGGCTTATATAAAACAGATAATTACATTAAAACATAAATTACCATAATAAAGTGCTAGTAAAGTGCGGTAGCTCAAGTGGTTAAGACGCTGAACTGCAGGCTGTGGAAGGTCAGTAGTTCAGCAGTTCTAGACCCAAGTTGCCGCATGACAGAGTGAGCTCCCGTCTCTAGTTCCAGCTCCTGCCAAGCTAGCAGTTTGAAAGCAAGAAATTGCAAGTAGATAAATAGGTACCACTTCAGTGGGAAGGTAACAGCATTCCGTGCACCTTGGTGTTTAGTCATGCCGGCCACATGACCACGGAAACGTCTTCAGACAGTGCTGGCTCTTCGGCTTTGAAACAGAGATGAGCACCGCAACCCTAGAGTCGGACTCGACTGGCTTTCCAGCAAGGGAACCTTTACCTTTACCTAATCATTGGTAATCGTTGTTGTCTACAAACAGTAGCAGCCATCATTCACAGTTCTCAGCTCACAGTCAACTCACAGTGTTCGTTTTGGTTGTTCTTGCAGAACTTGCTGTTCTTTAGGCTGTTGGTGGCAATTTCCAGAATCCAGGGCCCTCTCCCATTCCACCATCCGATGTTCTTCATTGGTGGTGGCGGCAGCTCCCAAATGCCTGGTGGAAGAGCTCCATTTTACAAGCCCTTACTTTACCATGGAAACACACTGGGTGACCTTGGGCCAGTCCCTCGCTCAGACTAACCTACCTTATAGGGTTTTTGTGAAGATAAAGTGAAGGAGAAAAAAGATTTTGTAGACTGCTTTGTGTCCGCAGTGGGGACACAATCAGAGTCTAAACAAATAAGTGCTTCACGTGTCATAAAATGAATGCCAAGTATTGTCCAACAGAGAGGGCCTGACTGTGTAATTTTCAACCAGTAAAGCCTATCTGCATGTGCAGTGCCAATCTCAAGGGTGATTCACTCATGGAAATCTCTTTCCTTACATCAGTCCTCGCTGGATCAGGTCTCCCAACAAGGCTTTGATATTCTGTGACTGCTATAATCAGTGAATAATTACAGGGAGACATATTAAAAAAAAAAGAATGCCACTAGATTCCACTAAAAAGGGTACTGTTTCCACAGAACAAAGATGGGAAAGATGAGGTATTTTGTTTGTTTTTTCTTCTTCTTAAGCACTAACAGTGAATTATGCAAATGTGATAAACCTATGTAAATGTTCCCAATATGAAATATATTTTCAAAGGGAGTGAATTAAGATAAGCACAGAGTGAATAGCACACAGGGCAGAGTGGAAGGGGGGCTTTGCCTTATGCCCATCCAATAATTTCTTGCTATAAATGCACAATGTTTACTGTAATTCAAAGAAACATCATGGTGAAGTATGAGGGTGGTTTTCCAAAGACTGCAGCAGACAAAATTCAGAAAGAAAAATTTTCAGTGCCAGACAAGAAAATTTTGCAATAATTTTTTATCACACACACAGACTTTTTAGCACCTTTATTGCAGAAGCAATACTAAACAACCATGCTTGCCTTATAATAGCATTTCTATAATAATGGTATTTTATAACAGAAGTGCTATTATTACAGAAATTGTATTATAATAGTAGCATTATTATTGTAGAACCTCTTCTATAACAGAAGCACTAAATAAGCCCATTTATATTACAGAAAATGACTGTAAACTTCATCCTCCCTGGACTGAAAATCTCTTTACTGTACTGTCAAAGATAACATGCTTTGAGGTAACCCTAACATTTGGGAACACTAACAAGAAAGGTACAAATCAGAGTTCAATACAAATCTTTTTCTAAATCAAAGAACCAAGAACAAAATTTTTTTACCATTGCTTTGAAACCCTTCTCCTAATCCTGTTTGTGTGTGTGTGTGTGTGTGTGTGTATTGGCATTTTTCCGCTCTTCCACTGGCTGTGCTGTGCACTCCATCAGGTATTGCCCCACCAACTGCCACTGAAGAGTACTCTATGGATTGGCGATGGCAGTCGCTCTCCCCAGAGCTTGAGGAGGCGATTAGCACACCATTGGCATGGAGGGGTGCCACCTCAAGTGGCACTCCCACTGAGTCTTTGTGAAAGGCTCCAGGCCAGAGAGCTTTGAGGGTTAGCCTCTTCGATGGCTTGCTGCCGGAGAATCGAGGCTTCCCTCCACTCTGATGGTCCTACTGATGAGTGGCCTTAGGGCACAAGCTAACCCGACCGGGACAAGCGGAGGAGACCGAGCGGAACAACGATTGATGTGAGCGAGGTCAGGAATGTGACCAACAATGAATGTGAGTTCTAAGTAAAAAACCTTTGATAAATGGCACCCCCCCTCCCCGTGGGAAAAGCGGAGTGCAAAGAGGGACACCTCTGAAGCACAAGGACAGATAAACGCAGCGAAGGGGAAGTGGGAGGAAACAGACAGTGTGTGTATTTTGAGAGACTTACTTGAGTGCAAATAGTGAATTGATGAGTGCTTCGAGCCCGGGAGAAGCGGTTTGAAAGTGTAAACAAAGTTGAAAAATGGTGGCATCACAAGGAAAGTTTAAAGCAAAGCCTCAGAATCTGAGGCTGGAAGAGGGAGCTGACGTCATGAAGCTGTTAGCGGATATGCTCAAGCTAGTGATGGATCAGCTTGATAGTATTAACCAGCAACTGACCTCGTTAAATCAAAACTTTGCTTCACAACAGCGACAGCTGGCAGAAACGGGAAAAAAAGTGGAGCTGGTGGCTGAGACAGTTACAGAGATAGACACCTCAAGCAAGAAGATGAAGAAAAGAATGGGTGAAGTGGAAACGAAACAAAATCTTCAAGAAAATCATTTGTTGCAGCTGCAAATGGAAAAGGCTAATATGATTCTCAGGTTCCAGGGGGTTCCTGAGACAGAAAAAGAAGATTTGAAAAAGACTCTGAGTGAGATTATCACTCCAGTGACAGGCTTGCCAGGGGAGGAAATAATAAAAGACATGGAGACAGCTTATAGGACTTACTCCAATTATATTAAAAAAATAGCCTGCCTGGGCTTCCGGTTTGGCTTCCGCGAATGGCGGACGCATCCCCGGGTCGCT